>NW_022587915.1:0-34403 GCF_009834535.1 Camelus ferus | reverse complement strand
AGGAAACTTTTACTCTGGTTCTCAGTCTGTTTCTAGTGCCTTTGAAATTCCTGCAGTTTTCACTCTAAAACCGAGTAGTAGCTAGTAACTTCCCATATTATAGTATGGAGTTTGAGTTGGAAACTTAATAGAAAACTTTGTGTTCCCAACAAGCTAGTTGATGGACGGCTTCACCACACACTTATCCTCTCAAAAACTGAGCGTGTGTAGAGACGTTCGTTATCTAGCACAAAGGAAACGGTTGCAGGAGAAAACCTTTTACTCTTTTTTTCTCAGTCGTTTCCTAATCGCAAGTTGAAGTTCCTGCAGTTTTTCACTGGTAAAAAAATTTGAAGCTAGTACCTTCCCTTATATATGTAAGGAGTGGCGTTGAAAACTGAAAAGAAAACTTTGTGTTCCAACAAGCTAGGTGAAGGACGGCTTTCACACACCACTTATCTCTCAAAACTGAGCATGTGGAGAGAAGTTCGTTCATCTAGCACAAATTGGAACGGGTTGCAGGAGAACTTTTACTCTGGTTTCTCAGTCTGTTTCCTAGTGCCGGTTTAAAGTTCCTGCAGTTTTCACTGTAAAACCGAGTTTGGAGTTAGTACCTTCCCATATATATGTATGGAGTGGAGTTGGAAACTGAAAAGAAACTTTGTGTTCCCAACAAGCTAGTTGAAGGACGGCTTTCACACACACTTATCTCTCAAAACTGAGCATGTGGAGAGACGTTCGTTCATCTAGCACAAAGGGAACGGGTTGCAGGAGAAACTTATACTCTGGTTTCTCAGTCTGTTTCCTAGTGCCAGTTTGAAGTTCCTGCAGTTTTCACTGTAACACCGAGTTGGAGCTAGTACCTTCCCATATATATGTAAGGAGTGGAGTTGGAAACTGAAAAGAAACTTTGTGTTCCCAACAAGCTAGTTGAAGGATGGCATTCACACACACTTATCTCTCAAACCTGAGCATGTGGAGAGACGTTCGTTCATCTAGCACAAAGGGAACGGGTTGCAGGAGAAACTTTTACTCTGCTTTCTCAGTCTGTTTCCTAGTGCCGGTTTGAAGTTCCTGCAGTTTTCACTGCAAAACCGTGTTGGAGCTAGTTCCTTCCCATATATATGTATGGAGTGGAGTTGGAAACTGAAAAGAAACTTTGTGTTCCCAACAAGCTAGTTGAAGTACGGCTTTCACACACACTTATCTCTCAGAGCTGAGCATGTGGAGAGACGTTCGTTCATCTAGCACAAAGGGAACGGGTTGCAGGAGAAATTTTTACTCTGGTTTCTCAGTCTGTTTCCTAGTGCCAGTTTGAAGTTCCTGCAGTTTTCACTGTAAAACCGAGTTGGAGCTAGTACCTTCCCATATATATGTAAGGAGTGGAGTTGGAAACTGAAAAGAAACTTTGTGTTCCCAACAAGCTAGTTGAAGGACGGCTTTCAGACACACTTATCTATCAAAACTGAGCATGTTGAGAGACGTTCGTTCATCTAGCAAAAAGGGAACGGGTTGCAGGAGCAACTTTTACTCTGCTTTCTCAGTCTGTTTCCTAGTGCCGGTTTGAAGTTCCTGCAGTTTTCACTGTAAAACCCGAGTTGGAGCTAGATCCTTCCCATATATATTTATGGAGTGGATTTGGAAACTGAAAGAAACTTTGTGTTCCCAACAAGCTAGTTGATGGACGGCTTTCACACACACTTATCTCTCAAATCTGAGCATGTGGAGAGACGTTCGTTCATCTAGCACAAAGGGAACGGTTTGCAGGGGAAACTTTTACTCTGCATTCTCAGTCTGTTTCCTAGTGCCGGTTTGAAGTTCCTGCAGTTTTCACACTAAACCAGATTTGGAGCTACTACCTTCACATATATTTGTAAGGAGTGGAGTTGGAAACTTAAAAGAAACTTTGTGTTCCCAACAAGCTAGTTGAAGGACGGCTTTCACACGCACTTATCTCTCAAAACTGATCATGTGGAGAGAAGTTCGTTCATCTAGCACAAAGGGAACGGGTTGCAGGAGAAACTTTTACTCTGGTTTCTCAGACTGTTTCCTAGTGCCGGTTTGAAGTTCCTGCAGTTTTCACTGTAAAACCTAGTTGGAGCTAGTACCTTCCCATATATATTTAAGGAGAGGAGTTGGAAACTGAAAAGAAACTTTCTGTTCCCAACAAGTTAGTTGAAGGACGGCTTTCACACACACACTTATCTGTCAAAACTGAGCATGTGGAGAGAAGTTCGTTCATCTAGCACAAAGGGAACGGGTTACAGGAGAATCTTTTACTCTGGTTTCTCAGTATGTTTCCTAGTGCCGGTTTGAAGTTCCTGCAATTTTCACTGTAAAACCGAGTAGGAGCTAGTAACTTCCCATATATATGTATGGAGTTGAGTTGGAAACTGAATAGAAACTTTGTGTTCCCAACAAGCTAGTTGATGGACGGCTTTCACACACAATTATCTTTCAAACTGAGCATGTGGACAGACGTTCGTTCATCTAGCACAAAGGAAACGGGTTACAGGAGAAACTTTTACTCTGGTTTCTCAGTCTGTTTCCTAATGCCAGTTTGAAGTTCCTGCAGTTTTCACTGTAAAACCGAGTTGGAGCTAGTACCTTCCCTTATATATGTAAGGAGTGGCGTTGAAAACTGAAAAGAAACTTTGTGTTCCCAACAAGCTAGTTGAAGGACGGCTTTCACACACACTTATCCCTCAAAACTGAGCATGTAGAGAGAAGTTCGTTCATCTAGCACAAATGGAACGGGTTGCAGGAGAAACTTTTACTCTGGTTTCTCAGTCTGTTTCCTAGTGCCGGTTTAAAGTTCCTGCAGTTTTCACTGTAAAACCGAGTTGGAGTTAGTACCTTCCCATATATATGTATGGAGTGGAGTTGGAAACTGAAAAGAAACTTTGTGTTCCCAACAAGCTAGTTGAAGGACGGCATTCACACACACTTATCTCTCAAACCTGAGCATGTTGAGAGACGTTCTTTCATCTAGCACAAAGGTAACGGGTTGCAGGACAAACTTTAACTCTGCTTTCTCAGTCTGTTTCCTAGTGCCGGTTTGAAGTTCCTGCAGTTTTCACTGTAAAACCGAGTTGGAGCTAGTACCTTCCCATATATATGTATGGAGTTGAGTTGGAAACTGAATAGAAAGTTTGTGTTCCCAACAAGCTAGTTGATGGACGGCTTTCACACACACTTATCTCTCAAAACTGAGCATGTGGAGAGACATTCGTTCATCTAGCACAAAGGAAACGGTTTGCAGGGTAAACTTTTACGCTGGTTTCTCAGTCTGTTTCCTAGTGCCAGTTTGAAGTTCCTGCAGTTTTCACTGTAAAACTGAGTTGGAGCTCGTACCTTCCCATATATATGTAAGGAGTCGAGTTGGAAACTTAAAAGAAACTTTGTGTTCCCAAAAAGCTAGTTGAAGGACGGCTTTCACACACACTTATCTCTCAAAACTGAGCATGTGGAGAGAAGTGCGTTCATCTAGCACAAAGGGAACGTGTTGCAGGAAAAACTTTTACTCTGGTTTCTCAGATTGTTTCCTAGTGCCGGTTTGAAGTTCATGCAGTTTTCACAGTAAAACCTAGTTGGAGCTAGTACCTTCCCATATATATGTATCGTGAGGAGTTGGAAACTGAAAAGAAACTTTGTGTTCCCAACAAGCTAGTTGAAGGACGGCTTTCACACACACTTATCTCTCAAAACTGAGCATGTGGAGAGACGTTCGTTTATCTCGCACAAAGGGAACGGGTTGCAGGAGAAACTTTTACTCGGGTTTCTCAGTCTGTTTCCTAGTGCCGGTTAGAAGTTCCTGCAGTTTTCACTGTAAAACCGATTTGGAGCTAGTACCTTCCCTTATATATATATGGAGTGGAATTGGATACTGAAAAGAAACTTTGTGTTACCAACAAGCTAGTTGAAGGACGGCTTTCACACACACTTATCACTCAGAGGTGAGCATGTGGAGAGACGTTCGTTCATCTAGCACAAAGGGAACGGGTTGCAGGAGAAACTTTTACTCTGGTTTCTCAGTCTGTTTCCTAGTGCCAGTTTGAAGTTCCTGCAGTTTTCACTGTAAAACCGAGTTGGAGCTAGTACCTTCCCATATATATGTAAGGAGTGGATTTTGAAACTGAAAAGAAACTTTGTGTTCCCAACAAGCTAGTTGAAGGACGGCTTTCACACACACACTTATCTGTCAAAACTGAGCATGTGGAGAGAAGTTCGTTCATCTAGCACAAAGGGAACGGGTTACAGGAGAAACTTTTACTCTGGTTTCTCAGTCTGTTTCCTAGTGCCGGTTTGAAGTTCCTGCAGTTTTCACTCTAAAACCGAGTATTAGCTAGTAACTTCCCATATATATGTATGGAGTTGAGTTGGAAACTTAATAGAAACTTTGTGTTCCCAACAAGCTAGTTGATGGACGGCTTTCACACACACTTATCTCTCAAAACTGAGCATGTGTAGAGACGTTCGTTTATCTCGCACAAAGGAAACGGGTTGCAGGAGAAACTTTTACTCTTGTTTCTCAGTCTGTTTCCTAATGCAAGATTGAATTTCCTGCAGTTTTCACTGTAAAACCGATTTGGAGCTAGTACCTTCCCTTATATATGTAAGGAGTGGCGTTGAAAACTGAAAAGAAACTTTGTGTTCCCAACAAGCTAGGTGAAGGACGGCTTTCACACACACTTATCTCTCAAAACTGAGCATGTGGAGAGATGTTCGTTCATCTAGCACAAATGGAACGGGTTGCAGGAGAAACTTTTACTCTGGTTTCTCAGTCTGTTTCCTAGTGCCGGTTTAAAGTTCCTGCAGTTTTCACTGTAAAACCGAGTTGGAGTTAGTACCTTCCAATATATATGTATGGAGTGGAGTTGGAAACTGAAAAGAAACTTTGTGTTCCCAACAAGCTACTTGAAGGACGGCTTTCACACACACTTATCTCTCAAATCTGAGCATGTGGAGAGACGTTCGTTCATCTAGCACAAAGGGAACGGTTTGCAGGAGAAACTTTTACTCTGCTTTCTCAGTCTGTTTCCTATTGCCGGTTTGAAGTTCCTGCAGTTTTCACTGTAAAACCGAGTTGGAGCTAGTTCCTTCCCATATATATGTATGGAGTGGAGTTGGAAACTGAAAAGAAACTTTGTGTTCCCAACAAGATAGTTGAAGGACGGCTTTCACAGACACTTATCTCTCAAAACTGAGCATGTGGAGAGACGTTCGTTAATCTAGCACAAAGGGAACGGGTTGCAGGAGAAACTTATACTCTGGTTTCTCAGTCTGTTTCCTAGTGCCAGTTTGAAGTTCCTGCAGTTTTCACTGTAAAACCGAGTTGGAGTTTGTACCTTCCCATACACATGTAAGGAGTGGAGTTGGAAACTGAAAAGAAACTTTGTGTTCCCAAAAAGCTAGTTGAAGGATGGCATTCTCACACACTTATCTCTCAAAACTGAGCATGTGGAGAGACGTTCGTTCATCTAGCACAAAGGGAACGGGTTGCAGGAGAAACTATTTACTCTGCTTTCTCAGTCTGTTTCCTAGTGCCGGTTTGAAGTTCCTGCAGTTTTCACTGCAAAACGGTGTTGGAGCTAGTTCCTTCCCATATATATGTATGGAGTGGAGTTGGAAACTGAAAAGAAACTTTGTGTTCCCAACAAGATAGTTGAAGTACGGCTTTCACACACACTTATCTCTCAGAGCTGAGCATGTGGAGAGACGTTCGTTCATCTAGCACAAAGGGAACGGGTTGCAGGAGAAATTTTTACTCTGCTTTCTCAGTCTGTTTCCTAGTGCCAGTTTGAAGTTCCTGCAGTTTTCACTGTAAAACAGAGTTGGAGCTAGTACCTTCCCATATATATGTAAGGAGTGGAGTTGGAAACTGAAAAGAATCTTTGTGTTCCCAACAAGCTAGTTGAAGGACGGCTTTCAGACACACTTATCTCTCAAAACTAAGCATGTTGAGAGACGTTCGTTCATCTAGCACAAAGGGAACGGTTTGCAGGAGCAAATTTTACTCTGCTTTCTCAGTCTGTTTCCTAGTGCCGGTTTGAAGTTCCTGCAGTTTTCACTGTAAAACCGAGTTGGAGCTAGATCCTTCCCATATATATATATGGAGTCGATTTGGAAACTGAAAAGAAACTTTGTGTTCCCAACAAGCTAGTTGAAGGACGGCTTTCACACACACTTATCTCTCAAAACTGAGCATGTGGAGAGACGTTCGTTCATCTCGCACAAAGGGAACGGGTTGCAGGAGAAACTTTGACTCGGGATTCTCTGTCTGTTTCCTAGTGCCGGTTAGAAGTTCCTGCAGTTTTCATTGTAAAACCGATTTGGAGCTAGTACCTTCCCATACACATGTAAGGAGTGGAGTTGGAAACTGAAAAGAAACTTTGTGTTCCCAACAAGCTAGTTGAAGGACGGCTTTCACACACACTTATCTCTCAGTGCTGAGCATGAGGAGAGACGTTCGTTCATCTAGCACAAAGGGAACAGTTTGCAGGAGAAACTTTTACTCTGCTTTCTCAGTCTGTTTCCTAGTGCCAGTTTGAAGTTCCTGCAGTTTTCACTGTAAAACCGAGTTGGAGCTAGTACCTTCCCATATATATGTAAGGAGTGGAGTTGGAACCTGAAAAGAAACTTTGTGTTCCCAACAAGATAGTTGAAGGACGGCTTTCACACACATTTATCTCTCAAAACTGAGCATGTTGAGAGACGTTCGTTCATCTAGCACAAAGGGAACGGGTTGCAGGAGAAACTTTTACTCTGCTTTCTCAGTCTGTTTCCTAGTGCCGGTTTGAAGTTCCTGCAGTTTTCACTGTAAAACCGAGTTGGAGCTAGATCCTTCCCATATATATTTATGGAGTGGTTTTGGAAACTGAAAAGAAACTTTGTGTTCCCAACAAGCTAGGTGAAGGACGGCTTTCACACACACTTATCTCTCAAAACTGAGCATGTGGAGAGAAGTTCGTTCATCTAGCACAAAGGGAACGTGTTGCAGGAGAAACTTTTACTCTGGTTTCTCAGACTGTTTCCTAGTGCCTGTTTGAAGTTCATGCAGTTTTCACTGTAAAACCTAGTTGGAGCTAGTACCTTCCCATATATATGTAAGGACTGGAGTTGGAAATTGAAAAGAAACTTTGTGTTCCCAACAAGCTAGTTAAGGACGGCTTTCACACACACTTATCTCTCAAAACTGAGCATGTGGAGAGAAGTTCGTTCATCTCGCACAAAGGGAACGGGTTGCAGGAGAAACTTTTACTCGGGTTTCTCAGTCTGTTTCCTAGTGCCGGTTAGAAGTTCCTGCAGTTTTCACTGAAAAAAGATTTGGAGCTGGTACCTTCCCTTATATATGTATGGAGTGGAGTTGGAAACTGAAAAGAAACTTTGTGTTCCCAACAAGCTAGTTGAAGGACGGCTTTCACACACACTTATCTCTCAAAACTGAGCTTGTGGAGGGACGTTCGTTCATCTAGCACAAAGGGAACGGGTTGCAGGAGAAACTTTTACTCTGGTTTCTCAGTCTGTTTCTTAGTGCCAGTTTGAAGATCCTGCAGTTTTCACTGTAAAACCGAGTTGGAGCTAGTACTTTCCCATATATATGTAAGGAGTGGTGTTGGAAACTGAAAAGAAACTTTGTGTTCCCAACAAGTTAGTTGAAGGACGGCTTTCACACACACTTATCTGTCAAAACTGAGCATGTGGAGAGAAGTTCGTTCATCTAGCACAAAGGGAACGGGTTACAGGAGAAACTTTTACTCTGGTTTCTCAGTCTGTTTCCTAGTGCCGGTTTGAAGTTCCTGCAGTTTTCACTGTAAAACCGTGTAGGAGCTAGTAACTTCCCATATATATGTATGGAGTTGAGTTGGAAACTGAATAGAAACTTTGTGTTCCCAACAAGCTAGTTGATGGACGGCTTTCACACACACTTATCTCTCAAAACTGAGCATGTGGAGAGACGTTCGTTCATCTAGCACAAAGGAAACGGGTTGCAGGAGAAACTTTTACTCTGCTTTCTCAGTCTGTTTCCTAATGCCAGTTTGAAGTTCCTGCAGTTTTCACTGTAAAACCGAGTTGGAGCTTAGTACCTTCCCTTATATATGTAAGGAGTGGCGTTGAATACTGAAAAGAAACTTTGTGTTCCCAACAAGCTAGGTGAAGGACGACATTCACACACACTTATCTCTCAAAACTGAGCATGTGGAGAGAAGTTCGTTCATCTAGCACAAAGGGAACGGGTTGCAGGAGAAACTTTTACTCTGGTTTCTCAGTCTGTTTCCTAGTGACGGTTTAAAGTTCCTGCAGTTTTCACTGTAAAACCGAGTTGGAGTTAGTACCTTCCCATATATATGTATGGACTGGAGTTGGAAACTGAAAAGAAACTTTGTGTTCCCAACAAGCTAGTTGAAGGACGGCTTTCAAACACACTTATCTCTCAAACCTGAGCATGTGGAGAGACGTTCGTTCATCTAGCACAAAGGGAACGGGTTGCAGGAGAAACTTTTACTCTGCTTTATCAGTCTGTTTCCTAGTGCCGGTTTCAAGTTCCTGCTGTTTTCACTGTAAAACCGAGTTGGAGCTAGTTCCTTCCCATATATATGTATGGAGTGGAGTTGGAAACTGAAAAGAAACTTTGTGTTCCCAACAAGATAGTTGAAGGACGGCTTTCACACACACTTATCTCTCAAAACTGAGCATG
Source organism: Camelus ferus (assembly GCF_009834535.1). Classification (NCBI taxonomy): domain Eukaryota; kingdom Metazoa; phylum Chordata; class Mammalia; order Artiodactyla; family Camelidae; genus Camelus; species Camelus ferus. The sequence goes on along the minus strand of NW_022587915.1, from coordinate 25,726 downwards.
TGGAGAGACGTTCGTTCATCTAGCACAAAGGAAACGGGTTGCAGGAGAAACTTATACTCTGGTTTCTCAGTCTTTTTCCTAGTGCCAGTTTGAAGTTCCTGCAGTTTTCACTGTAAAACCGAGTTGGAGCTAGTACCTTCCCATATATATGTAAAGAGTGGAGTTGGAAACTGAAAAGAAACTTTGTGTTCCCAACAATCTAGTTGAAGGACGGCTTTCACACACACATATCTGTCAAAACTGAGCATGTGGAAAGAAGTTCGTTCATCTAGCACAAATGGAACGGGTTACAGGAGAAACTTTTACTCGGGTTTCTCAGTCTGTTTCCTAGTGCCGGTTAGAAGTTCCTGCAGTTTTCACTGTAAAAACGATTTGGAGCTAGTACCTTCCCTTATATATGTATGGAGTGGAGTTGAAACTGAAAAGAAATTTTGTGTTACCAACAAGCTAGTTGAAGGACGGCTTTCACACACACTTATCTCTCAGAGCTGAGCATGTGGAGAGACGTTCGTTCATCTAGCACAAAGGGAACGGGTTGCAGGAGAAACTTTTACTCTGGTTTCTCAGTCTGTTTCCTAGTGCCAGTTTGAAGATCCTGCAGTTTTCACTGTAAAACCGAGTTGGAGCTAGTACCTTCCCATATATATGTAAGGAGTGGTGTTGGAAACTGAAAAGAAACTTTGTGTTCCCAACAAGTTAGTTGAAGGACGGCTTTCACACACACACATATCTGTCAAAACTGAGCATGTGGAGAGAAGTTCGTTCATCTAGCACAAAGGAAACGGGTTGCAGGTGAAATTTTTTCTCTGGTTTCTCAGTCTGTTTCCTAATGCCAGTTTGAAGTTCCTGCAGTTTTCACTGTAAAACCGAGTTGGAGCTTGTAGCTTCCCTTATATATGTAAGGAGTGGCGTTGAATACTGAAAAGAAACTTTGTGTTCCCAACAAGATAGGTGAAGTACGACTTTCACACACTTATCTCTCAAAACTGAGCATGTGGAGAGAAGTTCTTTCATCTAGCACAAAGGGAAAGGGTTGCAGGAGAAACTTTTACTCTGGTTTCTCAGTCTGTTTCCTAGTGCCGGTTTAAATTTCCTGCAGTTTTCACTGTAAAACCGAGTTGGAGTTAGTACCTTCCCATATATATGTATGGACTGGAGTTGGAAACTGAAAAGAAACTTTGTGTTCCCAACAAGCTAGTTGAAGGACGGCTTTCAAACACACTTATCTCTCAAACCTGAGCGTGTGGAGAGACGTTCGTTCATTTAGCACAAAGGGAACGGGTTGCAGGAGAAACATTTACTCTGCTTTCTCAGTCTGTTTCCTAGTGCCGGTTTGAAGTTCCTGCAGTTTTCACTGTAAAACCGAGTTGGAGCTAGTTCCTTCCCATATATATGTATGGAGTGGAGTTGGAAACTGAAAAGAAACTTTGTGTTCCCAACAAGATAGTTGAAGGACGGCTTTCACACACACTTATCTCTCAAAACTGAGCATGTGGAGAGACATTCGTTCATCTAGCACAAAGGGAACGGTTTGCAGGAGAAACTTATACTCTGCTTTCTCAGTCTGTTTCCTAGTGCCAGTTTGAAGTTCCTGCATTTTTCATTGTAAAACCGAGTTGGAGCTAGTACCTTCCCATATATATGTATCGTGTGGAGTTGGAAACTAAAAATAAACTTTGTGTTCCCAACAATCAAGTTGAAGGACGGATTTCACACACACATATCTGTCAAAACTGAGCATGTGGAAAGAAGTTCGTTCATCTAGCACAAAGGGAAAGGTTTACAGGAGAAACTTTTACTCTGGTTTGTCAGTCTGTTTCCTAGTGCCGGTTTAAAATTCCTGCAGTTTTCACTGTAAAACCGAGTTGGAGCTAGTTCCTTCCCATATATATGTATGGAGAGGAGTTGGAAACTGAAAAGAAACTTTGTGTTCCCAACAAGATAGTTGAAGGACGGCTTTCACACACACTTATCTCTCAAAACTGAGCATGTGGTTAGACGTTCGTTCATCTCGCACAAAGGGAACGGTTTGCAGGAGAAACTTTTACTCGGGTTTTTCTGTCTGTTTCCTAGTGCCGGTTAGAAGTTCCTGCAGTTTTCACTGTAAAACCGATGTGGAGCTAGTACCTTCCCTTATGTATGTATGGAGTTGAGTTGGAAACTGAATAGAAACTTTGTGTTCCCAAGAAGCTAGTTGAAGTACGGCTTTCACACACACTTATCTCTCAAAACTGAGCATGTTGAGAGACGTTCGTTCATCTAGCACAAAATGAACGGGTTGCAGGACAAACTTTTACTCTGCTTTCTCAGTCTGTTTCCTACTGCCGGTTTGAATTTCCTGCAGTTTTCACTTTAAAACCAAGTTGGAGCTAATACCTTCCCATATATATGTATGGAGTTGAGTTGGAAACTGAATAGAAACTTTGTGTTCCCAACAAGCTAGTTGAAGGACGGCTTTCACACACACTTATCTCTCAAAACTGAGCATGTGGAGAGAAGTTCGTTCATCTAGCACAAAGGGAACGTGTTGCAGGAGAAACTTTTACTCTGGTTTCTCAGACTGTTTCCTAGTGCCGGTTTGAAGTTCATGCAGTTTTCACTGTAAAACCTAGTTGGAGCTAGTAACTTCCCATATATATGTAAGGACTGGAGTTGGAAATTGAAAAGAAACTTTGTGTTCCCAACAAGCTAGTTGAAGGACGGCTTTCACACACACTTATCTCTCAAAACTGAGCATGTGGAAAGAAGTTCGTTCATCTAGCACAAAGGGAACGGGTTGCAGGAGAAACTTATACTCTGGTTTCTCAGTCTGTTTCCTAGTGCCTGTTTGAAATTCCTGCATTTTTCACTGTAAAACCGAGTTGGAGCTAGTACCTTCCCATATATATGTAAGGAGTGGAGTTGGAAACTGAAAAGAAACTTTGTGTTCCCAACAATCTAGTTGAAGGACGGCTTTCACACACACATATCTGTCAAAACTGAGCATGTGGAAAGAAGTTCGTTCATCTAGCACAAAGGGAACGGGTTACAGGAGAAACTTTTACTCGGGTTTCTCAGTCTCTTTCCTAGTGCCGGTAAGAAGTTCCTGCAGTTTTCACTGTAAAAAAGATTTGGAGCTAGTACCTTCCCTTATATATGTATGGAGTGGAGTTGGAAACTGAAAAGAAACTTTGTGTTACCAACAAGCTAGTTGAAGGACGGCTTTCACACACACTTATCTCTCAGAGCTGAGCATGTGGAGAGACGTTCGTTCATCTAGCACAAAGGGAACGGGTTGCAGGAGAAACTTTTACTCTGGTTTCTCAGTCTGTTTCCTAGTGCCAGTTTGAAGATCCTGCAGTTTTCACTGTAAAACCGAGTTGGAGCTAGTAACTTCCCATATATATGTAAGGAGTGGTGTTGGAAACTGAAAAGAAACTTTGTGATCCCAACAAGCTAGTTGAAGGACGGCTTTCACACACACACTTATCTGTCAAAACTGAGCATGTGGAGAGAAGTTCGTTCATCTAGCACAAAGGGAACGGGTTACAGGAGAAACTTTTACTCTGGTTTCTCAGTCTGTTTCCTAGTGCAGGTTTGAAATTCCTGCAGTTTTCACTGTAAAACCGTGTAGGAGCTAGTAACTTCCCATATATATGTATGGAGTTGAGTTGGAAACTGAATAGAAACTTTGTGTTCCCAACAAGCTAGTTGATGGACGGCTTTCACACACACTTATCTCTCAAAACTGAGCATGTGGAGAGACGTTCGTTCATCTAGCACAAAGGAAACGGGTTGCAGGAGAAACTTTTACTCTGGTTTCTCAGGCTGTTTCCTAATGCCAGTTTGAAGTTCCTGCAGTTTTCACTGTAAAAACGAGTTGGAGCTTGTACCTTCCCTTATATATGTAAGGAGTGGCGTTGAATACTGAAAAGAAACTTTGTGTTCCCAACAAGCTAGGTGAAGGACGACTTTCACACACACTTATCTCTCAAACCTGAGCATGTGGAGAGACGTTCGTTCATCTAGCACAAAGGGAACGGGTTGCAGGAGAAACTTTTACTCTGCTTTCTCAGTCTGTTTCCTAGTGCCGGTTTGAAGTTCCTGCACTTTTCACTGTAAAACCGTGTAGGAGCTAGTAACTTCCCATATATTTGTATGGAGTTGAGTTGGAAACTGAATAGAAACTTTGTGTTCCCAACAAGCTAGTTGATGGACGGCTTTCACACACACTTATCTCTCAAAACTGAGCATGTGGAGAGACGTTCGTTCATCTAGCACAAAGGAAACGGGTTGCAGGAGAAACTTTTACTCTGGTTTCTCAGTCTGTTTCCTAGTGCCAGTTTGAAGTTCCTGCAGTTTTCTCTGTAAAACCGAGTTGGAGCTTGTACCTTCCCTTATATATGTAAGGAGTGTCGTTGAATACTGAAAAGAAACTTTGTGTTCCCAACAAGCTAGGTGAAGGACGACTTTCACACACACTTATCTCTCAAAACTGAGCATGTGGGGAGAAGTTCGTTCATCTAGCACAAAGGGAACGGGTTGCAGGAGAAACTTTTACTCTGGTTTCTCAGTCTGTTTCCTAGTGCCGGTTTAAATTCCTGCAGTTTTCACTGTAAAACCGATTTGGAGTTAGTACCTTCCCATATATATGTATGGACTGGAGTTGGAAACTGAAAAGAAACTTTGTGTTCCCAACAAGCTAGTTGAAGGACGGCTTTCAAACACACTTATCTCTCAAACCTGAGCATGTGGAGAGACGTCCGTTCATCTAGCACAAAGGGAACGGGTTGCAGGAGAAACTTTTACTCTGCTTTCTCAGTCTGTTTCCTAGTGCCGGTTTGAATTTCCTGCAGTTTTCACTGTAAAACCGAGTTGGAGCTAGTTCCTTCCCATATATATGTATGGAGTGGAGTTGGAAACTGAAAAGAAACTTTGTGTTCCCAACAAGATAGTTGAAGGACGGCTTTCACACACACTTATCTCTCAAAACTGAGCATGTGGAGAGACGTTCGTTCATCTAGCACAAAGGGAACGGGTTGCAGGAGAAACTTATACTCTGGTTTCTCAGTCTGTTTCCTAGTTCTAGTTTGAACTTCCTGCATTTTTCACTGTAAAACCGAGTTGGAGCTAGTACCTTCCCATATATATGTAAGGAGTGGAGTTGGAAACTGAAAAGAAAATTTGTGTTCCCAACAATCTAGTTGAAGGACGGCTTTCACACACACATATCTGTCAAAACTGAGCATGTGGAAAGAAGTTCGTTCATCTAGCACAAAGGGAACCGGTTACAGGAGAAACTTTTACTCTGGTTTGTCAGTCTGTTTACTAGTGCCGGTTTGAAATTCCTGCAGTTTTCACTGTAAAACCGAGTTGGAGCTAGTTCCTTCCCATATATATGTATGGAGAGGAGTTGGAAACTGAAAAGAAACTTTGTGTTCCCAACAAGATAGTTGAAGGACGGCTTTCACACACACTTATGTCTCAAAACTGAGCATGTGGTTAGACGTTCGTTCATCTCGCACAAAGGGAACGGTTTGCAGGAGAAACTTTTACTCTGCTTTCTCAGGCTGTTTCCTAGTGCCGGTTTGAAGTTCCTGCAGTTTTCACTGTAAAACCGAGTTGGAGCTAGTACCTTCCCATATATATGTATGGAGTGGAGTTGGAAACTGAAAAGAAACTTTGTGTTCCCAACAAGCTAGTTGAAGGACGGCTTTCACACACACTTATCTCTCAAAACTGAGCATGTTGAGAGACGTTCGTTCATCTAGCACAAAATGAACGGGTTGCAGGACAAACTTTTACTCTGCTTTCTCAGTCTGTTTCCTAGTGCCGGTTTGAAGTTCCTGCAGTTTTCACTGTAAAACCGAGTTGGAGCTAGTACCTTCCCATATATATGTATGGAGTTGAGTTGGAAACTGAATAGAAACTTTGTGTTCCCAACAAGCTAGTTGAAGGACGGCTTTCACACACACTTATCTCTCAAAACTGAGCATGTGGAGAGAAGTTCGTTCATCTAGCACAAAGGGAACGTGTTGCAGGAGAAACTTTTACTCTGGTTTCTCAGACTGTTTCCTAGTGCCGGTTTGAAGTTCCTGCAGTTTTCACTGTAAAACCTAGTTGGAGCTAGTACCTTCCCATATATATGTAAGGACTGGAGTTGGAAATTGAAAAGAAACTTTGTGTTCCCAACAAGCTAGTTGAAGGACGGCTTTCACACACACTTATCTCTCAAAACTGAGCATGTGGAGAGAAGTTCGTTCATCTCGCACAAAGGGAACGCGTTGCAGGAGAAACTTTTACTCTGCTTTCTCAGTCTGTTTCCTAGTGCCGGTTAGAAGTTCCTGCAGTTTTCACTGTAAAACCGATTTGGAGCTAGTACCTTCCCTTATATATGTATGGATTGGAGTTGGAAACTGAAAAGAAACTTTGTGTTCCCAACAAGCTAGTTGAAGGACGGCTTTCACACACACTTATCTCTCAGAGCTGAGCATGTGGAGAGACGTTCGTTCATCTAGCACAAAGGGAACGGGTTGCAGGGGAAACTTTTACTCTGGTTTCTCAGTCTGTTTCCTAGTGCCAGTTTGAAGATTCCTGCAGTTTTCACTGTAAAACCGAGTTGGAGCTAGTATCTTCCCATATATATGTAAGGAGTGGAGTTGGAAACTGAAAAGAAACTTTGTGTTCCCAACAAGTTAGTTGAAGGACGGCTTTCACACACACACTTATCTCTCAAAACTGAGCATGTGGAGAGACGTTCGTTCATCTAGCACAAAGGGAACGGGTTGCAGGAGAAACTTATACTCTGGTTTCTCAGTCTGTTTCCTAGTGCCAGTTTGAAGTTCCTGCATTTTTCACTGTAAAACCGAGTTGGAGCTAGTACCTTCCCATATATATGTAAGGAGTGGAGTTGGAAACTGAAAAGAAACTTTGTGTTCCCAACAATCTAGTTGAAGGACGGCTTTCACACACACATATCTGTCAAAACTGAGCATGTGGAAAGAAGTTCGTTCATCTAGCACAAAGGGAACGGTTTGCAGGAGAAACTTTTACTCTGGTTTGTCAGTCTGTTTCCTAGTGCCGGTTTGAAGTTCCTGCAGTTTTCACTGTAAAACCGAGTTGGAGGTAGTACCTTCCCATATATATATATGGAGTGGAGTTGGAAACTGAAAAGTAAATTTGTTTTCCCAAAAAGCTAGTTGAAGGACGGCTTTCACACACACATATCTGTCAAAACTGAGCATGTGGAAAGAAGTTCGTTCATCTAGCACAAAGGGAACGGGTTACAGGAGAAACTTTTACTCTGGTTTATCAGTCTGTTTCCTAGTGCCGGTTTGAAGTTCCTGCAGTTTTCACTGTAAAACTGAGTTGGAGCTAGTTCCTTCCCATATATATGTATGGAAAGGAGTTGGAAACTGAAAAGAACTTTGTGTTCCCAACAAGATAGTTGAAGGACGGCTTTCACACACACTTATGTCTCAAAACTGAGCATGTGGTTAGACGTTCGTTCATCTCGCACAAAGGGAACGGTTTGCAGGAGAAACTTTTACTCGGGTTTTTCTGTCTGTTTCCTAGTGCCGGTTAGAAGTTCCTGCAGTTTTCACTGTAAAACCGATGTGGAGCTAGTACCTTCCCATATATATGTATGGAGTGGAGTTGGAAACTGAAAAGAAACTTTGTGTTCCCAACAAGCTAGTTGAAGGACGGCTTTCACACACACTTATCTCTCAAAACTGAGCATGTTGAGAGACGTTCGTTCATCTAGCACAAAGGAACGGGTTGCAGGACAAACTTTTACTCTGCTTTCTCAGTCTGTTTCCTAGTGCCGGTTTGAAGTTCCTGCAGTTTTCACTGTAAAACCGAGTTGGAGCTAGTACCTTCCCATATATATGTATGGAGTTGAGTTGGAAACTGAATAGAAACTTTGTGTTCCCAACAAGCTAGTTGAAGGACGGCTTTCACACACACTTATCTCTCAAAACTGAGCATGTGGAGAGAAGTTCGTTCATCTAGCACAAAGGGAACGTGTTGCAGGAGAAACTTTTACTCTGGTTTCTCAGACTGTTTCCTAGTGCCGGTTTGAAGTTCATGCATTTTTCACTGTAAAACCGAGTTGGAGCTAGTACTTCCCATATATATGTAAGGAGTGGAGTTGGAAATTGAAAAGAAACTTTGTGTTCCCAACAATCTAGTTGAAGGACGGCTTTCACACACACATATCTGTCAAAACTGAGCATGTGGAAAGAAGTTCGTTCATCTAGCACAAAGGGAACGGGTTACAGGAGAAACTTTTACTCTGGTTTGTCAGTCTGTTTCCTAGTGCCGGTTTGAAGTTCCTGCAGTTTTCACTGTAAAACCGAGTTGGAGGTAGTACCTTCCCATATATATATATGGAGTGGAGTTGGAAACTGAAAAGTAAATTTGTTTTCCCAACAAGCTAGTTGAAGGCCGGCTTTCACACACACATATCTGTCAAAACTTAGCATGTGGAAAGAAGTTCGTTCATCTAGCACAAAGGGAACGGGTTACAGGAGAAACTTTTACTCTGGTTTGTCAGTCTGTTTCCTAGTGCCGGTTTGAAAGTTCCTGCAGTTTTCACTGTAAAACCGAGTTGGAGCTAGTTCCTTCCCATATATATGTATGGAGTAGGAGTTGGAAACTGAAAAGAAACTTTGTGTTCCCAACAAGATAGTTGAAGGACGGCTTTCACACACACTTATGTCTCAAAACTGAGCATGTGGTAGACGTTCGTTCATCTCGCACAAAGGGAACGGTTTGCAGGAGAAACTTTTACTCTGCTTTCTCAGTCTGTTTCCTAGTGCCGGTTTGAAGTTCCTGCAGTTTTCACTGTAAAACCGAGTTGGAGGTAGTACCTTCCCATATATATGTATGGAGTGGAGTTGGAAACTGAAAAGAAACTTTGTGTTCCCAACAAGCTAGTTGAAGGACGGCTTTCACACACACTTATCTCTCAAAACTGAGCATGTTGAGAGACGTTCGTTCATCTAGCACAAAATGAACGGGTTGCAGGACAAACTTTTACTCTGCTTTCTCAGTCTGATTCCTAGTGCCGGTTTGAAGTTCCTGCACTTTTCAATGTAAAACCGAGTTGGAGCTAGTACCTTCCCATATATATGTATGGAGTTGAGTTGGAACCTGAATAGAAACTTTGTGTTCCCAACAAGCTAGTTGAAGGACGGCTTTCACACACACTTATCTCTCAAAACTGAGCATGTGGAGAGAAGTTCGTTCATCTAGCACAAAGGGAACGTGTTGCAGGAGAAACTTTTACTCTGGTTTCTCAGACTGTTTCCTAGTGCCTGTTTGAAGTTCATGCAGTTTTCACTGTAAAACCTAGTTGGAGCTAGTACCTTCCCATATATATGTAAGGACTGGAGTTGGAAATTGAAAAGAAACTTTGTGTTCCCAACAAGCTAGTTGAAGGACGGCTTTCACACACACTTATCTCTCAAAACTGAGCATGTGGAGAGAAGTTCGTTCATCTCGCACAAAGGGAACGGGTTGCAGGAGAAACTTTTACTCGGGTTTCTCAGTCTGTTTCCTAGTGCCGGTTAGAAGTTCCTGCAGTTTTCACTGTAAAAACGATTTGGAGCTAGTACCTTCCCTTATATATGTATGGATTGGAGTTGGAAACTGAAAAGAAACTTTGTGTTACCAACAAGCTAGTTGAAGGACGGCTTTCACACACACTTATCTCTCAGAGCTGAGCATGTGGAGAGACGTTCGTTCATCTAGCAAAAAAGGGAACGGGTTGCAGGGGAAACTTTTACTCTGGTATCTCAGTCTGTTTCCTAGTGCCAGTTTGAAGATCCTGCAGTTTTCACTGTAAAACCGAGTTGGAGCTAGTATCTTCCCATATATATGTAAGGAGTGGTGTTGGAAACTGAAAAGAAACTTTGTGTTCCCAACAAGTTAGTTGAAGGACGGCTTTGACACACACACTTATCTCTCAAAACTGAGCATGTGGAGAGACGTTCGTTCATCTAGCACTAAGGGAACGGGTTGCAGGAGAAACTTATACTCTGGTTTCTCAGTCTGTTTCCTAGTGCCAGTTTGAAGTTCCTGCATTTTTCACTGTAAAACCGAGTTGGAGCTAGTACCTTCCCATGTATATGTAAGGAGTGGAGTTGGAAACTGAAAAGAAACTTTGTGTTCCCAACAATCTAGTTGAAGGACGGCTTTCACACACACATATCTGTCAAAACTGAGCATGTGGAAAGAAGTTCGTTCATCTAGCACAAAGGGAACGGGTTACAGGAGAAACTTTTACTCTGGTTTGTCAGTCTGTTTCCTAGTGCCGGTTTGAAGTTCCTGCAGTTTTCACTGTAAAACCGAGTTGGAGGTAGTACCTTCCCATATATATGTATGGAGTGGAGTTGGAAACTGAAAAGTAAATTTGTTTTCCCAACAAGCTAGTTGAAGGCCGGCTTTCACACACACATATCTGTCAAAACTGAGCATGTGGAAAGAAGTTCGTTCATCTAGCACAAAGGGAACGGGTTACAGGAGAAACTTTTACTCTGGTTTGTCAGTCTGTTTCCTAGTGCCGGTTTGAAATTCCTGCAGTTTTCACTGTAAAACCGAGTTGGAGCTAGTTCCTTCCCATATATATGTATGGAGAGGAGTTGGAAACTGAAAAGAAACTTTGTGTTCCCAACAAGATAGTTGAAGGACGGCTTTCACACACACTTATGTCTCAAAACTGAGCATGTGGTTAGACGTTCGTTCATCTCGCACAAAGGGAACGGTTTGCAGGAGAAACTTTTACTCGGGTTTTTCTGTCTGTTTCCTAGTGCCGGTTAGAAGTTCCTGCAGTTTTCACTGTAAAACCGATGTGGAGCTAGTACCTTCCCATATATATGTATGGTGTGGAGTTGGAAACTGAAAAGAAACTTTGTGTTCCCAACAAGCTAGTTGAAGGACGGCTTTCACACACACTTATCTCTCAAAACTGAGCATGTTGAGAGACGTTCGTTCATCTAGCACAAAATGAACGGGTTGCAGGACAAACTTTTACTCTGCTTTCTCAGTCTGTTTCCTAGTGCCGCTTTGAAGTTCCTGCAGTTTTCACTGTAAAACCGAGTTGGAGCTAGTACCTTCCCATATATATGTATGGAGTTGAGTTGGAAACTGAATAGAAACTTTGTGTTCCCAACAAGCTAGTTGAAGGACGGCTTTCACACACACTTATCTCTCAAAACTGAGCATGTGGAGAGAATTTCGTTCATCTAGCACAAAGGGAACGTGTTGCAGGAGAAACTTTTACTCTGGTTTCTCAGACTGTTTCCTAGTGCCGGTTTGAAGTTCATGCAGTTTTCACTGTAAAACCTAGTTGGAGCTAGTACCTTCCCATATATATGTAAAGACTGGAGTTGTAAATTGAAAAGAAACTTTGTGTTCCCAACAAGCTAGTTGAAGGACGGCTTTCACACACACTTATCTCTCAAAACTGAGCATGTGGAGAGAAGTTCGTTCATCTCGCACAAAGGGAACGAGTTGCAGGAGAAACTTTTACTCGGGTTTCTCAGTCTGTTTCCTAGTGCCGGTTAGAAGTTCCTGCAGTTTTCACTGTAAAAACGATTTGGAGCTAGTACCTTCCCTTATATATGTAAGGAGTGGGGTTGGAAACTGAAAAGAATCTTTGTGTTACCAACAAGCTAGTTGAAGGACGGCTTTCACACACACTTATCTCTCAGAGCTGAGAATGTGGAGAGACGTTCGTTCATCTAGCACAAAGGGAACGGGTTGCAGGTGAAACTTTTACTCTGGATTCTCAGTCTGTTTCCTAGTGCCAGTTTGAAGATCCTGCAGTTTTCACTGTAAAACCGAGTTGGAGCTAGTACCTTCCCATATATATGTAAGGAGTGGTGTTGGAAAATGAAAAGAAACTTTGTGTTCCCAACAAGTTAGTTGAAGGACGGCTTTCACACACACACTTATCTGTCAAAACTGAGCATGTGGAGAGAAGTTCGTTCATCTAGCACAAAGGGAACGGGTTACAGGAGAAACTTTTACTCTGGTTTCTCAGTCTGTTTCCTAGTGCCGGTTTGAAGTTCCTGCAGTTTTCACTGTAAAACCGTGTAGGAGCTAGTAACTTCCCATATATATGTATGGAGTTGAGTTTGAAACTGAATAGAAACTTTGTGTTCCCAACAAGCTAGTTGATGGACGGCTTTCACACACACTTACCTCTCAAAACTGAGCATGTGGAGAGACGTTCGTTCATCTAGCACAAAGGAAAAGTGTTGCAGGAGAAACTTTTACTCTGGTTTCTCAGTCTGTTTCCTAGTGCCGATTTAAAGTTCCTGCAGTTTTCACTGTAAAACCGAGTTGGAGTTAGTACCTTCCCATATATATGTATGGACTGGAGTTGGAAACTGAAAAGAAACTTTGTGTTCCCAACAAGCTAGTTGAAGGACGGCTTTCAAACACACTTATCTCTCAAACCTGAGCATGTGGAGAGACGTTCGTTCATCTAGCACAAAGGGAACGGTTTGCAGGAGAAACTTTTACTCTGCATTCTCAGTCTGTTTCCTAGTGCCGGTTTGAAGTTCCTGCAGTTTTCACAGTAAAACCGAGTTGGAGGTAGTACCTTCCCATATATATGTATGGAGTGGAGTTGGAAACTGAAAAGAAATTTGTGTTCCCAACAAGCTAGTTGAAGGACGGCTTTCACACACACTTATGTCTCAAACCTGAGCATGTGGAGAGACGTTCGTTCATCTAGCACAAAAGGAACGGGTTGCAGGAGAAAATTTTACTCTGCTTACTCAGTCTGTTTCCTAGTGCCGGTTTGAAATTCCTGCAGTTTTCACTGCAAAACCGTGTTGGAGCTAGTTCCTTCCCATATATATGTATGGAGTGGAGTTGGAAACTGAAAAGAAACTTTGTGTTCCCAACAAGCTATTTGAATAACGGCTTTCACACACACTTATCTCTCAAAATTGAGCATGTTGAGAGACGTTCGTTCATCTAGCACAAAGGGAACGGGTTGCAGGAGAAACGTTTACTCTGCTTTCTCAGTCTGTTTCCTAGTGCCGGGTTGAAGTTCCTGCATTTTTCCCTGTAAAAACGAGTTGGAGCTATTTACTTCCCATATATATTTATGGAGTGGAGTTGGAAACTGAAAAGAAACTTTGTGTTCCCAACAAGCTAGTTGAAGGACGGCTTTCACACACACTTATCTCTCAGTGCTGAGCATGAGGAGAGACGTTCGATCATCTAGCACAAAGGGAACGGTTTGCAGGAGAAACTTTTACTCTGCTTTCTCAGTCTGTTTCCTAGTGCCAGTTTGAAATTCCTGCAGTTTTCACTGTAAAACCGAGTTGGAGCTAGTACCTTCCCATATATATGTAAGGAGTGGAGTTGGAAACTGAAAAGAAACTTTGTGTTCCCAACAAGCTAGTTGAAGTACGGCTTTCACACACACTTATCTCTCAAAACTGAGCATGTGGAGAGACGTTCGTTCATCTAGCACAAAGGGATCGGTTTGCAGGAGAAACTTTTACTCTGCTTTCTCAGTCTGTTTCCTAGTGCCGGTTTGAAGTTCCTGCAGTTTTCACTGTATAACCGAGTTGGAGCTAGTTCCTTCCCATATATATTTATAGAGTGGATTTGGAAACTGAAAACAAACTTTGTGTTCCCAACAAGCTAGTTGAAGGACGGCTTTCACACACACTTATCTCTCAAAACTGAGCATGTGGAGAGACGTTCGTTCATCTCGCACAAAGGGAACGGGTTGCAGGAGAAACTTTTACTCGGGTTTCTCTGTCTGTTTCCTAGTGCCGGTTTGAAGTTCCTGCAGTTTTCACTGTAAAACCGATTTGGAGCTTGTAACTTCCCATATATATGTATGGAGTGGAGTTGGATACTGAAAAGAAACTTTGTGTTCCCAACAAGCTAGTTGAAGGACGGCTTTCACACACACTTATCTCTCAGTGCTGAGCATGTGGAGAGACGTTCGTTCATCTAGCACAAAGGGAACGGGTTGCAGGAGAAACTTTTACTCTGCTTTCTCAGTCTGTTTCCTAGTGCTGGTATGAAGTTCCTGCAGGTTTCACTGTAAAACCGAGTTGGAGCTAGTACCTTCCCATATATATGTATGGATTGGAGTTGGAAACTGAAAAGAAACTTTGTGTTCCCAACAAGCTTGTTGAAGGATGGCTTTCACACACACTTATCTCTCAAAGCTGAGCATGTGGAGAGACGTTCGTTCATCTAGCACAAAGGAACGGGTTGCAGGAGAAACTTTTACTCCGCTTTCTCAGTCTGTTTCCAAGGGCCGGTTTGAAGTTCCTGCAGTTTTCACTGCAAAACCGAGTTGGAGCTAGTTCCTTCCCATATATATGTATGGAGTGGAGTTGGAAACTGAAAAGAAACTTTGTGTTCCCAACAAGCTAGTTGAAGGACGGCTTTCACACACACGTATCTCTCAAAACTGAGCATGTGGTGAGACGTTCGTTCATCTCGCACAAAGGGAACGGTTTGCAGGAGAAACTTTTACTCGGGTTTTTCTGTCTGTTTCCTAGTGCCGGTTAGAAGTTCCTGCAGTTTTCACTGTAAAACCGATTTGGAGCTAGTACCTTCCCATTTATATGTATGGAGTGGAGTTGGAAACAGAAAAGAAACTTTGTGTTCCCAACAAGCTAGTTGAAAGACGGCTTTCACACACACTTATCTCTCAGTGCTGAGCATGTGGAGAGACGTTCGTTCATCTAGCACAAAGGGAACGGGTTGCAGGAGAAACTATTACTCTGCTTTCTCAGTCTGTTTCCTAGTGCCGGTTTGAAGTTCCTGCAGTTTTCACTGTAAAACCGAGTTGGAGGTAGTACCTTCCCATATATATGTATGGAGTGGAGTTGGAAACTGAAAAGAAACTTTGTGTTCCCAACAAGCTAGTTGAAGAATGGCTTTCACACACACTTATCTCTCAAACCTGAGCATGTGGAGAGAAGTTCGTTCATCTAGCACAAAGGGAACGGGTTGCAAGAGAAACTTTTACTCTGCTTTCTCAGTCTGTTTCCAAGTGCCTGTTTGAAGTTCCTGCAGTTTTCACTGCAAAACCGAGTTGGAGCTATTTCCTTCCCATATATATGTATGGAGTGGAGTTGGAAACTGAAAAGAAACTTTGTGTTCCCAACAAGATAGTTGAAGGACGGCTTTCACACACACTTATCTCTCAGAACTGAGCATGTGGTGAGACGTTCGTTCATCTCGCACAAAGGGAACGGTTTGCAGGAGAAACTTTTACTCGGGTTTTACTGTCTGTTTCCTAGTGCCGGTTTAAAGTTCCTGCAGTTTTCACTGTAAAACCGAATTGGAGCTAGTACCTTCCCATATAAATGTATGGATTGGAGTTGGAAACTGAAAAGAAACTTTGTGTTCCCAACAAGCTAGTTGAAGGACGGCTTTCAACACACTTATCTCTCAGTGCTGAGCATGTGGAATGACGTTCGTTCATCTAGCACAAAAAGGAACGGGTTGCAGGAGAAACTTTTACTCTGCTTTCTCAGTCTGTTTCCTAGTGCCGGTTTGAAGTTCCTGCAGTTTTCAATGTAAAACCGAGTTGGAGCTAGTTCCTTCCCATATATGTGTATGGAGTGGAGTTGGATACTGAAAAGAAACTTTGTGTTCCCAACAAGCTAGTTGAAGGACGGCTTTCACACACACTTATCTCTCAAAACTGAGCATGTGGAGAGACGTTCGTTCATCTCGCACAAAGGGAACGGTTTGCAGGAGAAACTTTTACTCTGGTTTCTCAGTCTGTTCCCTAGTGCCGGTTATAAGTTCCTGCAGTTTTCACTGTAAAACCGAGTTGGAGCTAGATCCTTCCCATATATATGTAAGGGGTGGAGTTGGAAACTGAAAAGAAACTTTGTGTTCCCAACAAGCTAGTTGAAGGACGGCTTTCACACACACTTATCTCTCAAAACTGAGCATGTGGAGAGAAGTTCGTTCATCTACCACAAAGGGAAAGGTTTACAGGAGAAACTTTTACTCTGGTTTCTCAGTCTGTTTCCTAGTGCCGGTTTGAAGTTCCTGCAGTTTTCACTGTAAAACCGAGTTGGAGCTAGTACTTTCCCATATATATGTATGGAATGGAGTTGGAAACTGAAAAGAAACTTTGTGTTCCCAACAAGCTAGTTGAAGGACGGCTTTCACACACACTTATCTCTCAAAACTGAGCATGTTGAGAGACTTTCGTTCATCTAGCACAAAGGGAACGGGTTGCAGGAGAAACTTTTACTCTGCTTTCTCAGTCTGTTTCCTAGTGCCGGTTTGAAGTTCCTGCAGTTTTCACTGTAAAACCGAGTTGGAGCTAGATCCTTCCCATATATATTTATGGAGTGGATTTGGAAACTGAAAAGAAACTTTGTCTTCCCAACAAGCTAGTTGAAGGACGGCATTCACACACACTTATCTCTCAAACATGAGCACGTTGAGAGACGTTCGTTCATCAAGCACAAAGGGAACGGGTTGCAGGTGAAACTTTTACTCTGGTTTATCAGTCTGTTTCCTAGTGCCAGTTTGAAGTTCCTGCAGTTTTCACTGTAAAACCGAGTTGGAGCTAGTACCTTCCCTTATATATGTAAGGACTGTAGTTGGAAACTGAAAAGAAACTTTGTGTTCCCAACAAGCTATTTGAAGAACGGCTTTCACACACAATTATCTCTCAAAACTGAGCATGTTGAGAGACGTTCGTTAATCTAGCACAAAGGAACGCGTTGCAGGAGAAACTTTTACTCTGCTTTCTCAGTCTGTTTCCTACTGCCGGTATGAAGTTCCTGCAGTTTTCACTGTAAAACCGATTTCGAGCTAGATCCTTCCCATATATATTTATGGAGTGGATTTGGAAACTGAAAAGAAACTTTGTCTTCCCAACAAGCTAGTTGAAGGACGGCTTTCACACACACTTATCTCTCAAAACTGAGCATGTTGAGAGACGTACATTCATCTAGCACAAAGGGACCGGATTGCAGGAGAAACTTTTACTCTGCTTTCTCAGTCTGTTTCTTAGTGCCGGTTTGAAGTTCCTGCAGTTTTCACTGTAAAACCGAGTTGGAGCTAGTACCTTCCCATATATATGTATGTAGTGGAGTTGGAAACTGAAAAGAAACTTTGTGTTCCCAACAAGCTAGTTGAAGGACGGCTTTCACACACACTTATCTCTCAAAACTGAGCATGTGGAGAGATGTTCGTTCATCTAGCACAAATGGAACGGGTTGTAGGAGAAACTTTTACTCTGGTTTCTCAGTCTGTTTCCTAGTGCCGGTTTAAAGTTCCTGCAGTTTTCACTGTAAAACCGAGTTGGAGTTATTACCTTCCCATATATATGTATGGAGTGGAGTTGGAAACTGAAAAGAAACTTTGTGTTCCCAACAAGCTATTTGAAGGACGGCTTTCACACACACTTATCTCTCAAAACTGAGCATGTTGAGAGACGTTCGTTCGTCTAGCACAAAGGGAACGGGTTGCAGGAAAAACATTTACTCTGCTTTCTCAGTCTGTTTCCTAGTGCCGGTTTGAAGTTCCTGCAGTTTTCACTGTAAAACCGAGTTGGAGCTAGTACCTTCCCTTATATATGTAAGGAGTGGCGTTGAAAACTGAAAAGAAACTTTGTGTTCCCAACAAGCTATGTGAAGGACGGCTTTCACACACACTTATCTCTTAAAACTGAACATGTGGAGAGAAGTTCGTTCATCTAGCACAAATGGAACGGGTTGCAGGAGAAACTTTTACTCTGGTTTCTCAGTCTGTTTCCTAGTGCCGGTTACAAGTTCCTGCAGTTTTCACTGTAAAACCGTGTTGGAGTTAGTACCTACCCATATATATGTATGGATTGGAGTTGGAAACTGAAAAGAAACTTTGTGTTCCCAACAAGCTAGTTGAAGGACGGCTTCCACACACACTTATCTCTCAAAACTGAGCATGTGGAGAGACGTTCGTTCATCTAGCACAAAGGGAACGGGTTGCAGGAGAAACTTTTACTCTGCTTTCTCAGTCTGTTTCCTAGTGCCGGTTTGAAGTTCCTGCAGTTTTCACTGTAAAACCGAGTTGGAGCTAGTTCCTTCCCATATATATGTAAGGAGTGGAGTTGGAAACTGAAAAGAAACTTTCTGTTCCCAACAAGTTAGTTGAAGGACGGCTTTCACACACACACTTATCTGTCAAAACTGAGCATGTGGAGAGAAGTTCGTTCATCTAGCACAAAGGGAACGGGTTACAGGAGAAACTTTTACTCTGGTTTCTCAGTCTGTTTCCTAGTGCCGGTTTGAAATTCCTGCAGTTTTCACTGTAAAACCGAGTAGGAGCTAGTAACTTCCCATATATATGTATGGAGTTGATTTGAAAACTGAAAAGAAACTTTGTGTTCCCAACAAGCTAGTTGAAGGACGGCTTTCACACACACTTATCTCTCAAACCTGAGCATGTGGAGAGACGTTCGTTCATCTAGCACAAAGGGAACGGGTTGCAGGAGAAACTTTTACTCTGCTTTCTCAGTCTGTTTCCTAGTGCCGGTTTGAAGTTCCTGCAGTTTTCACTGTAAAACCGATTTGGAGCTAGTTCCTTCCCATATATATGTTTGGAGTGGAGTTGGAAACTGAAAAGAAACATTGTGTTCCCAACAAGATAGTTGAAGGACGGCTTTCACACACACTTATCTCTCAAAACTGAGCATGTGGAGAGACGTTCGTTCATCTAGCACAAAGGGAACGGGTTGCAGGAGAAACTTATACTCTGGTTTCTCAGTCTGTTTCCTAGTGCCAGTTTGAATTTCCTGCAATTTTCATTGTAAAACCGAGTTGGAGCTCGTACCTTCCCATATACATGTAAGGAGTGGAGTTGGAAACTGAAAAGAAACTTTGTGTTCCCAACAATCTAGTTGAAGGACGGCTTTCACACACACTTATCTGTCAAAACTGAGCATGTGGAGAGAAGTTCGTTCATCTAGCACAAAGGGAACGGGTTACAGGAGAAACTTTTACTCTGGGTTGTCAGTCTGTTTCCTAGTGCCGGTTTGAATTTCCTGCAGTTTTCACTGTAAAACCGAGTTTGAGCTAGTACCTTCCCATATATATGTATGGAGTAGAGTTGGAAACCTAAAAGAAACTTTGTTTTCCCAAAAAGCTATTTGAAGGACGGCTTTCACACACACTTATCTCTCAAAACTGAGCATGTGGAGAGACGTTCGTTCATCTAGCACAAAGGGAACGGGTTGCAGGAGAAACTTTTACTCTGCTTTCTCAGTCTGTTTCCTAGTGCCAGTTTGAAGTTCCTGCAGTTTTCATGTTAAAACCGATTTGGAGCTAGTACCTTCCCATATATATATAAGGAGTGGAGTTGGAAACTGAAAAGAAACTTTGTGTTCCCAACAAGCTAGTTGAAGGACGGCTTTCACACACACTTATCTCTCAAAACTGAGCATGTGGAGAGATGTTCGTTCATCTAGCACAAATGGAACGGGTTGTAGGAGAAACTTTTACTCTGGTTTCTCAGTCTGTTTCCTAGTGCCGGTTTAAAGTTCCTGCAGTTTTCACTGTAAAACAGAGTTGGAGTTAGTACCTTCCCATATATATGTATGGAGTGGAGTTGGAAACTGAAAAGAAACTTTGTGTTCCCAACAAGCTATTTGAAGGACGGCTTTCACACACACTTATCTCTCAAAACTGAGCATGTTGAGAGACGTTCGTTCGTCTAGCACAAAGGGAACGGGTTGCAGGACAAACATTTACTCTGCTTTCTCAGTCTGTTTCCTAGTGCCGGTTTGAAGTTCCTGCAGTTTTCACTGTAAAACCGAGTTGGAGTTAGTACCTTCCCATATATATGTATGGATTGGAGTTGGAAACTGAAAAGAAACTTTGTGTTCCCAACAAGCTAGTTGAAGGACGGCTTCCACATACACTTATCTCTCAAACCTGAGCATGTGGAGAGACTTTCGTTCATCTAGCACAAAGGGAACGGGTTGCAGGAGAAACTTTTACTCTGCTTTCTCAGTCTGTTTCCTAGTGCCGGTTTGAAGTTCCTGCAGTTTTCACTGTAAAACCGAGTTGGAGCTAGTTCCTTCCCATATATATGTAAGGAGTGGAGTTGGAAACTGAAAAGAAACTTTCTGTTCCCAACAAGTTATTTGAAGGACGGCTTTCACACACACACTTATCTGTCAAAACTGAGCATGTGGAGAGAAGTTCGTTCATCTAGCACAAAGGGAACGGGTTACAGGAGAAACTTTTACTCTGGTTTCTCAGTCTGTTTCCTAGTGCCGGTTTGAAATTCCTGCAGTTTTCACTGTAAAACCGAGTAGGAGCTAGTAACTTCCCATATATATGTATGGAGTTGATTTGAAACTGAAAAGAAACTTTGTGTTCCCAACAAGCTAGTTGAAGTACGGCTTTCACACACACTTATCTCTCAAACCTGAGCATGTGGAGAGACGTTCGTTCATCTAGCACAAAGGGAACGGGTTGCAGGAGAAACTTTTACTCTGCTTTCTCAGTCTGTTTCCTAGTGCCGGTTTGAAGTTCCTGCAGTTTTCACTGTAAAACCGATTTGGAGCTAGTTCCTTCCCATATATATGTATGGAGTGGAGTTGGAAACTGAAAAGAAACTTTGTGTTCCCAACAAGATAGTTGAAGGACGGCTTTCACACACACTTATCTCTCAAAACTGAGCATGTGGAGAGACGTTCGTTCATCTAGCACAAAGGGAACGGGTTGCAGGAGAAACTTTTACTCTGCTTTCTCAGTCTGTTTCCTACTGCCGGTTTGAAGTTCCTGCAGTTTTCACTGTAAAACCGAGTTGGAGCTAGATCCTTCCCATATATATTTATGGAGTGGATTTGGAAACTGAAAAGAAACTTTGTGTTCCCAACAAGCTAGTTGAAGGACGGCTTTCACACACACTTATCTCTCAAAACTGAGCATGTGGATAGACGTTCGTTCATCTAGCACAAAGGAAACGGGTTGCAGGAGAAACTTTTACTCTGGTTTCTCAGTCTGTTTCCTAATGCCAGATTGAAGTTCCTGCAGTTTTCACTGTAAAACCGAGTTGGAGCTAGTACCTTCCCTTATATATGTAAGGAGTGGTGTTGAAAACTGAAAAGAAACTTTGTGTTCCCAACAAGCTAGTTGAAGGACGGCTTTCACACACACTTATCTCTCAAAACTGAGCATGTGGAGAGAAGTTCGTTCATCTAGCACAAATGGAACGGGTTGCAGGAGAAACTTTTACTCTGGTTTCTCAGTCTGTTTCCTAGTGCCGGTTTAAAGTTCCTGCAGTTTTCACTGTAAAACCGAGTTGGTGTTAGTACCTTCCCATATATATGTATGGAGTGGAGTTGGAAACTGAAAAGAAACTTTGTGTTCCCAACAAGCTAGTTGAAGGACGGCTTTCACACACACTTATCTCTCAAAACTGAGCATGTTGAGAGACGTTCGTTCATCTAGCACAAAATGAACGGGTTGCAGGACAAACTTTTACTCTGCTTTCTCAGTCTGTTTCCTAGTGCCGGTTTGAAGTTCCTGCAGTTTTCACTGTAAAACCGAGTTGGAGCTAGTACCTTCCCATATATATGTAAGGAGTGGAGTTGGAAACTTAAAAGAAACTTTGTGTTCCCAACAAGATAGTTGAAGGACGGCTTTCACACACACTTATCTCTCAAAACTGAGCATGTGGAAAGAAGTTCGTTCATCTAGCACAAAGGGAACGTGTTGCAGGAGAAACTTTTACTCTGGTTTCTCAGACTGTTTCCTAGTGCTGGTTTGAATTTCATGCAGTTTTCACTGTAAAACCTAGTTGGAGCTAGTACATTCCCATATATATGTAAGGACTGGAGTTGGAAATTGAAAAGAAACTTTGTGTTCCCAACAAGCTAGTTGAAGGACGGCTTTCACACACACTTATCTCTCAAAACTGAAGCATGTGGAGAGACGTTCGTTTCATCTAGCACAAAGGGAACGGGTTGCAGGAGAAACTTTTACTCGGGTTTCTCAGTCTGTTTCCTAGTGCCGGTTAGAAGTTCCTGCAGTTTCACTGTAAAACCGAGTTGGAGCTAGTACCTTCCCTTATATATGTATGGAGTGGAGTTGGAAACTGAAAAGAAACTTTGTGTTACCAACAAGCTAGTTGAAGGACGGCTTTCACACACACTTATCTCTCAGAGCTGAGCATGTGGAGAGACGTACGTTCATCTAGCACAAATGGAACGGGTTGCATGAGAAACTTTTACTCTGGTTTCTCAGTCTGTTTCCTAGTGCCAGTTTGAAGTTACTGCAGTTTTCACTGTAAAACCGAGTTGGAGCTAGTACCTTCCCATATATATGTAAGGAGTGGTGTTGGAAACTGAAAAGAAACTTTGTGTTCCCAACAAGTTAGTTGATGGACGGCTTTCACACACACACTTATCTGTCAAAACTGAGCATGTGGAGAGAAGTTCGTTCATCTAGCACAAAGGGAACGGGTTACAGGAGAAACTTTTACTCTGGTTTCTCAGTCTGTTTCCTAGTGCCGGTTTGAAGTTCCTGCAGTTTTCACTGTAAAACCGAGTAGGAGCTAGTACCTTCCCATATATATGTATGGAGTGGAGTTGGAAACTGAAATAGAAACTTTGTGTTCCCAACAAGCTAGTTGATGGACGGCTTTCACACACACTTATCTCTCAAAATTGAGCATGTGGAGAGACGTTCGTTCATCTAGCACAAAGGGAACGGGTTGCAGGATAAACTTTTACTCGGGTTTCTCAGTCTGTTTCCTAGTGCCGGTTAGAAGTTCCTGTAGTTTTCACTGTAAAACGGATTTCGGGCTAGTACCTTCCCTTATATATGTATGGAGTGGAGTTGGAAACTGAAAAGAAACTTTGTGTTACCAACAAGCTAGTTGAAGGACGGCTTTCACACACACTTATCTCTCAGAGCTGAGCATGTGGAGAGACGTTCGTTCATCTAGCACAAAGGGAACGGGTTGCAGGAGAAACTTTTACTCGGGTTTCTCAGTCTGTTTCCTAGTGCCGGTTTGAAGTTCCTGCAGTTTTCACTGTAAAACCGAGTTGGAGCTAGTAACTTCCCATATATATGTATGGAGTTGAGTTGGAAATTGAATAGAAACTTTGTGTTCCCAACAAGCTAGGTGAAGGACGGCTTTCACACACACTTATCTCTCAAACTGAGCATGTGGAGAGACGTTCGTTCATCTAGCACAAATGGAACGGGTTGCAGGAGAAAACTTTTACTCTGGCTTTCTCAGTCTGTTTCCTAGTGCCGGTTTGAAGTTCCTGCAGTTTTCACTGTAAAACCGAGTTGGAGCTAGTACCTTCCCATATATATGTATGGAGTGGAGTTGGAAAACTGAAAAGAAACTTTTGTGTTCCCAACAAGCTAGTTGAAGGACGGCTTTCACACACACTTATCTCTCAAAACTTGAGCATGTGGAGAGACGTTCGTTCATCTAGCACAAAGGGAACGGGTTGCAGGAGAAACTTTTACTCTGCTTTCTCAGTCTGTTTCCTAGTGCCGGTTTGAAGTTCCTGCAGTTTTCACTGTAAAACCGAGTTGGAGCTAGTATCCTTCCATATATATGTATGGAGTGGAGTTGGAAACTGAAAAGAAACTTTGCGTTCCCAACAAGCTAGTTGAAGGACGGCTTTCACACACACTTATCTCTCAAAAATTGAGCATGTGGAGAGACGTTCGTTCATCTAGCACAAAGGGAACGGGTTTGCAGGAGAACTTTATACCTGGTTTCTCAGTCTGTTTCCTAGTGCCAGGTTGAAGTTCCTGCAGTTTTCACTGTAAAACCGAGTTTGAGCTAGTACCTTCCCATATATATGTATGGATTGGAGTTGGAAACTGAAAAGAAACTTTTGTGTTCCCAACAATCTAGTTGAAGGACGGCTTTTCACAACACACTTATCTGTCAAAACTGAGCATGTGGAAGAGAGTCGTTCATCTAGCACAAAGGGAACGGGTTACAGGAGAGAACTTTTACTCTGGTTTGTCAGACTGTTTCCAAGTGCCGTTTGAAGTTCCTGCAGTTTTTCACTGTAAAACCGAGTTGGAGGTAGTACCTTCCCATATATATGTATGGATTGGAGTTGGAAACTGAAAAGTAAATTTGTTTTCCCAACAAGCTAGTTGAAGGACGGCTTTCACACCCACTTATCTCTCAAAACTGAGCATGTGGAGAGACGTTCGTTCATCTAGCACAAAGGGAACGGTTTGCAGGAGAAACTTTTACTCTGGCATTCTCAGTCTGTTTTCCTAGTGCCGGTTTGAAGTTCCTGCAGTTTTCACTGTAAAACCGAGTATGGAGGTAGTACATTTCCCATATATATGTATGGAGTGGAGTTGGAAACTGAAAAGAAACTTTGTGTTCCCAACAAGTTAGTTGAAGAATGGCTTTCACACACACTTATCTCTCAAACCTGAGCATGTGGAGAGACGTTCGTTGATCTAGCACAAAGGGAACGGGTTGCAGGGAGAAACTTTTACTCTGCTTTCTCAGTCTGTTTCCTAGTGCCGGTTTGAAGTTCCTGCAGTTTTTCACTGCAAAAACCGTGTGGAGCTAGTTCCCTTCCCAATATATATATATGGAGTGGAGGTTGGAAACTGAAAAGAAACTTTGTGTTCCCAACAAGCTATTGAAGACGGCTTTCACAACCACTTATCTCTCAAAATTGAGCATGTTTAGAGACGTTCGTTCAATCTAGCAAAAGGGAAAGGGTTGCAGGAGAAACTTTTACTCTGCTATCTCAGTCTATTTCCTAGTGCCGGTTTGAAGTTCCTGCAGTTTTCACTGTAAACCGAGTTGGAGCTAGATCCTTCCATATATATTTATAGAGTGGATTTGGAAACTGAAAAGAAACTTTGTGTTCCCAACAAGCTAGTTGAAGGACGGCTTTCACACCACTCTTATCTCTCAAAACTGAGCATGTGGAGGAGACGTTGGTTCATCTTCGCTCGCACAAACGGAACGGGTTGCAGGAGAACTTTTATCGGTTTCTTCTGACTCTTTCCTAGTGCCGGTTAGAAGTTCCTGCAGTTTTCACTGTAAAACCGATTGGAGCTAGTACCTTCCCATATATATGTATGGGTGGAGTTGGAACTGAAAAGAAACTTTGTGTTCCCAACAAGCTAGTTGAAGGACGGCTTTCACACACCATATCACTCAGTGCTGAGCATGAGGAGAGACGTTCGTTCATCTAGCACAAAAGGAACGGGTTGGCAGGAGAACTTTTACTCTGCTTTCTCTCAGTCTGTTTCCTAGTGCCAGTTTGAATTTTCCTGCAGTTTTTCACTGAAAAACCGATTGGAGCTAGTAACCTTCCCATATATTGTAGGAGTGGATTTGTAACGAAAGAAACTTTGTGTTCCCACAAGCTAGTTGAAGTACGGCTTTCACACACACTTATCTCTCAAAACTGAGCATGTGGAGAGACTTTTCGTTCATCTAGCACAAAGGGAACAGTTTGCAGGAGAAACTTTTACTCTGCTTTCTCAGTCTGTTTCCTAGTGCCGGTTAGAGTTCCTGCATTTTCACTGTAAAACCGATTTTGGAGCTAGTA
This sequence comes from Camelus ferus, assembly GCF_009834535.1. Lineage (NCBI taxonomy): Eukaryota > Metazoa > Chordata > Mammalia > Artiodactyla > Camelidae > Camelus > Camelus ferus. Next base: position 171 of record NW_022587915.1, on the reverse strand, counting down.
CCCACCGTCCCCATATATATGTATGGAGTGGAGTTGGATACTGAAAGAAACTTTGTGTTCCCAACAAGCTAGTTGAAGGACGGCTTTCACACAGACTTATTCTCAGTGCTGAGCATGTGGAGAGACGTTCGTTCATCTAGCACAAAGGGAAACGTGTTGCAGGAGAAACTT
>NW_022587914.1:0-34439 GCF_009834535.1 Camelus ferus | reverse complement strand
TTCTCTGTCTGATGTGTAGTGCCGTTTTGAAGTTCCTGCAGTTTCACTATAAAATTGGTTTGGATCTATTACCTCCCAATATATATGTTATGGAGTGGATTTTTCAACTGAAAGAAACTTTGTGTTACGAACAAGCGAGATGAAGGACGGATTTCACACACATTTATCTCTCAGAACCTACATATGGAGAGACGTTCGTTCATAGCTCAAAGGGAACGGTTTGCGTAGAAACATTTACTGTGGTTTTCAGTCTGTTTCCGAGTGCCTGTATATAGTTCCTGCAATTTTCACTGTAAAACCGATTTGGAGCTTTTATCCCCATATATATGTGTGGAATGGTGTTTGCACCTGAAAAGAAACTTTGGGTTCCTAACAAGCTAGGTGAAGAACGGCTTTCACTCACAATTATCACTCAGAACTGAGCATGTGGAGAGACGTTCGTTCATCTAGCACAAAGGGAACGGGTTGCAGGAGAAATTTTTACTCTGGTTTCTCAGAATTTTTCCTAGTGCCTGTTTGAATTTCCTGAAGTTTTCACTCTAAAACCGATTTGGAGCTTGTACCTCCCCATATATATGTATGGAATCGGGTTGCTACTGAAAAGAAACTTTGTGTTCCCAACAAGCTAGGTGAAGAATGGCTTTCCAACACACTTATATTCAGAACTGAGCATGTGGAGAGACGTTCGTTCATCTAGCTCAAGGGAACGGGTTGAAGGAGAAACTTTTACTCTGGTTTAACAGTCTGATTCCTAGTGCCGGTTTGAAGTTCCTGCAGTTTTCACTTTAAAGAGATTTGAGCTAGTAGTACTCCCCATATATAAGTATGGAGTGGACTTGGCACCTGAAAGAAACTTTGTGTTCACAACAAGCTAGTTGAAAAGACGCCTTTCACACACACATATCTCTCAGAAATGAGCATGTGGAGAGACGTTCGTTCATCTAGCACAAACGGAATGGGTTGCAAGGAAACTTTTACTCTGGTTTCTCAGTCTGTTTCCATGTGATTTTGAAGTTCCTGCAGTTTTCACTGTAAAACCGTGTTGGAGCTAGTACATCGCATTATATATGCATGGAGTGGAGTTGGAAACTGAAAATAACTTTTGTTCCCAACAAGCTAGATGAAGGACGGCTTTCACACACACCTATCTCTCAGAAATGTGCATATGGAGAGACGTTCGTTCATCTATCACAAAAGGAACGGTTTTCAGGAGAAACATTTACCCTGGTTTCTCAGTCTGTTTCCTAGTGCCGGTTTGAAGTTCCTGCATTTTTCACTGTAAAACTGATTTGGAACTAGTACCTCCCAGTATATAAGTAAGTAATGGTGTTTGAAACTGAAAAGAAACTATCTGTTCCCAAGAAGCTAGGTGAAGGACGGCTTTCAAACACACTTATCTCTCAGAACTGAGCATGTGGAGACGTTCGTTCATCTCACAAAAGGAACGGGTTTCAGGAGAAACATTTTCTCTGGTTTCTCACTCTGTTTCCTAGTGCTGGTTTGAAGTTCCTGCATTTTTCACTGTAAAACCGATTTGGAGCTAGTACCTCCCATTATATAAGTAAGTAATGGATTTTGCAACTGAAAAAAACTATGTGTTCCCAACAAGCTAGGTGAAGAAAGGCTTTCAAACACAATTATCTCTCATACCTGAGCATGTGGAGAGACGTTCGTTCATCTAGTACAAATGGAACGGATTGCGTAGAAACATTTACTCTGGGTTTTCACTCTGTTTCCTAGTGCCGGTATGAAGTTTCTGCAATTTTCACTGTAAAATCTATTTGGAATTTTACTTCCCCATATATATGTATGGAATGGAGTTTGCACCTGAAAAGAATCTTTGGGTTCCCAACGAGCTAGGTGAAGGGCGTCTTTACACACACATATCTCTCAGAACTGAGCATGTGGAGAGACGTTTGTTCATCTAGCACAAAGGGAACGGTTTGCAGGGGAAATTTTACTCTGGTTTCTCAGACTGTTTCCTACTGCCGGTTTGAAGTTCCTGCAGTTTTCACTGTAAAACAGATTTGGAGCTAGTACCTCCCCATATATTTGTATGGAGTGGAATTTGCACCTGAAAAGATAGTATGTGTTCCCAACAAGCTAGGTGAAGGACGACTTTCAACACAATTATCTCTCAGAACTGAGCATGTGGAGAGACGTTCGTTCATCTAGCACAAACGGAATGGGTTGCAGGAGAAACTTTTCTCTGGTTTCTCTGTCTGATTCGTAGTGCCGTTTTGAAGTTCCTGCAGTTTTCACTATAAAATTGGTTTGGATCTATTACCTCCCAATATATATGTATGGAGTGGATTTTTCAACTGAAAGAAACTTTGTGTTACCAACAAGCGAGATGAAGGACGGATTTCACACACATTTATCTCTCAGAACCTAGCATATGGAGAGACGTTCGTTCATCTAGCTCAAAGGGAACGGTTTGCGTAGAAACATTTACTGTGTGTTTTTCAGTCTGTTTCCGAGTGCCTGTATAGTTCCTGCAATTTTCACTGTAAAACCGATTTGGAGCTTTTACATCCCCATATATAGTGTGGAATGGTGTTTGCACCTGAAAAGAAACTTTGGGTTCCTAACAAGCTAGGTGAAGAACGGCTTTCACTCACAATTATCACTCAGAACTGAGCATGTGGAGAGACGTTCGTTCATCTAGCACAAAGGGAACGGGTTGCAGGAGAAATTTTACTCTGGTTTCTCAGAATTTTTCCTAGTGCCTGTTTGAATTTCCTGAAGTTTTCACTCTAAAACCGATTTGGAGCTTGTACCTCCCCATATATATGTATGGAATCGGGTTTGCTACTGAAAAGAAACTTTGTGTTCCCAACAAGCTAGGTGAAGAATGGCTTTCCAACACACTTATATTCAGAACTGAGCATGTGGAGAGACGTTCGTTCATCTAGCTCAAAGGGAACGGGTTGAAGGAGAAACTTTTACTCTGGTTTAACAGTCTGATTCCCTACCGGTTTGAAGTTCCTGCAGTTTTCACTTTAAAGAGATTTGGAGCTAGTACCTCCCCATATATAAGTATGGAGTGGACTTGGCACCTGAAAAGAAACTTTGTGTTCACAACAAGCTAGTTGAAAGACGCCTTTCACACACACATATCTCTCAGAAATGAGCATGTGGAGAGACGTTCGTTCATCTAGCACAAACGGAACGGGTTGCAAGAGAAACTTTTACTCTGGTTTCTCAGTCTGTTTCCATGTGACGTTTTGAAGTTCCTGCAGTTTTCACTGTAAAACCGTGTTGGAGCTAGTACATCGCATTATATGCATGGAGTGGAGTAGGAAACTGAAAATAACTTTTGTTCCCAACAAGCTAGATGAAGGACGGCTTTCACACACACCTATCTCTCAGAAATGTGCATATGGAGAGACGTTCGTTCATCTATCACAAAAGGAACGGTTTTCAGGAGAAACATTTACCCTGATTTCTCAGACTGTTTCCTAGTGCCGGTTTGAAGTTCCTGCATTTTTCACTGTAAAACTGATTTGGAACTAGTACCTCCCAGTATATAAGTAAGTAATGGTGTTTGCAACTGAAAAGAAACTATCTGTTCCCAAGAAGCTAGGTGAAGGACGGCTTTCAAACACACTTATCTCTCAGAACTGAGCATGTGGAGAGACGTTCGTTCATCTAGCACAAAGGGAACGGTTTGAAAGAGAAATTTTTACTCTGGGTTCTCAGTCTGTTTCTTAGTGCCGTTATGAAGTACCTGAAGTTTTCACTGTTAAACCGATTTGGAGCTATTACCTCCCCATTATTATGTATGGAATGGAGTTTGCATCTTAAAAACTTTGTATTCACAGCAAGCTACGTGAAGAACGGCTTTCAAACACAATTATCTCTCATAACTGAGCATGTGGAGAGACTTTCGTTCATCTAGTACAAATGGAACGGTTTCCGTAGAAACATTTACTCTGGTAATTCAGTCTGTTTTCTAGTGTCGGTATGAATTTCCTGCAATTTTCACTGTAAAATTTATTTGGAGATTTACCTCTCCATATATATGTATGGAATGGAGTTTGCAACTGAAAAGAAACTTTGGGTTCCAACAAGCTAGGTGAAGTACGGCTTTCACACACACTTATCTCTCAGAACTGAGTGTGGAGAGACTTTCGTTCATCTATTAAAAAGGGAACGGTTTGCAGGGGAAACTTTTACTCTGGTTTCTCAGTCTGTTTCCTACTGCCTGTTTGAAGTTCCTGCAGTTTTCACTGTAAAACAGAGTTGGAGATAGTACCTCCCCATATATATGTATGGAGTGGAATTTGCACCTGAAAACAAACTTTGTATTCCCAACAAGCTAGGTTAAGGACGGCTAACACACACAATTATCTCTCAGACCTGAGCATATGGAGAGACTTTCGTTCATCTAGCACTAACGGAATGGTTTGCAGGAGAAAATTTTCTCTGGTTTCTCAGTCTGTTTCGTAGTGCCGGTTTGAAGTTCCTGCAGTTTTCACTGTAAAGCTGAGCTGGAGTTTTACCTCCCAATATATATGTTTAGAGTGGATTTTGCAACTGAAAAGAAACTTTGTGTTACCAACAAGCTAGATGAAGGACGGATTTCACACACACTTATCTCTCAGAACTGAGTATGTGGAGAGACGTTCGTTCATCTATCTCAAAGGGAACGTTTTGCAGGAGGAACTATTACACTGGTTTCTCAGTCTGTTTCCTTGTGCTGTTTTTAATTTCCTGCAGTTTTCACTGTAAAACCGAGTTGGAGCTAGTACCTCCCTATATATATGTATGGAGAGGTGTTGGCAACTGAAAATAATTTTTTGTTCCCAACAAGCTAGGTGAATGACGGGTTTCAACCACAATTATCTTTCAGAAGTGAGAGTATTTGGAGAGACGTTCGTTTATCTAGCACAGAAGGAATGGGTTGCAGGAGAAACTTTACTCTGGTTTCTCAGTCTGTTACCTATTACCGGAGTTAAGTTCCTGCAGTTTTCACTGTAAAAGAGAGTTGGAGTGTACCTTCCCATATATAAGTATGGAGTGGAATTTGCACCTGAAAATAAACTTTGGGTTCCCAACAAGCTATGTGAAGGACGGCTTTCACACACATTTATCTCTCAAAACTGAGCATGTGAAAGACGTTCGTTCATATAGCACAAACGGAACGGGTTTCACAAGAAACTTTTACTCTCGTTTCCAGTCTGTTTCCTTGTGCCGTTTTGAAGTTCCTGCTTTTCACTATAAAACCGAGTTGGAGCTAGTACCTCCCTATATATATGTATGGAGTGGGGTTGGCAACTGAAAATAACTTTTTGTTCCCAACAAACTAGTGAAGGACGGCTTTCACACACACTTATCTCTCAGAACTAAGCATGTGTTGAGACGTTCGTTCATCTAGCACAAACGGAACGGGTTGCTGGAGAAACTTTTACTCTGGTATCTCAGTCTGATTTGTAGTGACGGTTTGAAGTTCCTGCAGTTTTCAGTGTAAAACTGAGTTGGAGCTAGTACCTCCCAATATATATGTATAGAGTGGATTATGCAACTGAAAATAAACTTTGTGTTAACAACAAGCTAGTTGAAGGACCGCTTTCACACAATTTTCTCTAAGAAATGAGCATGTGGAGAGACATTCTTTCATCTAGCTCAAAGGGTTCGGATAGCAGGAGAAACCATTACTCTGGTTTCTCAGTCTGTTTCCTAGTGCCGGTTTGAATTTCTGTAGTTTTCACTGTAAAACGATTTGGAACTTGTACCTCCCCATATATATGTATGGAATCGAGTTTGCTACTGAAAAGAAACTTTGTTCCCAACAAGCTTGGTGAAGGATGGCTTTCAAACTCACGTATCTTTCAGAACTGAGCATCTGGAGAGACGTTCGTTCATCTAGCTCAAAGGAAGGGTTGAAGGCTAAACTTTTACTCTCGTTTCTCAGTCTGTTTCCTAGTGCCGGTTTGAAGTTCCTGCAGTTTCACTGTAAAAAGAGTTGGAGCTAGTACCTCCCCATATATAAGTATGGATTGGAATTTGCACCTGAAAAGAAACTTGTGTTCCCAACAAGCTAGGTGAAGGACGGCTTTCAAAACATTTATCTCTCATATCTGAGCATGTGGAAAGCCTTTCGTTCATCTAGCATAATGGAACGGTTTGCTTAAAAAACATTTACTCTGGTTTTTCAGTCTGTTTCCTAGTGCCGTTATAGTTTCTGCAATTTTCACTGTAAAACCGATTTGGAGCTAGTACCCCCTATTATATAAGTAAGTAATGGATTTTGCAACTGAAAAGAATCTATGTGTTCCCAACAAGCTAGTGAAGAAAGGCTTTCAACACAATTATCTCTCATACCTGAGCATGTGGAGAGACGTTCATTCATCTAGTACAAATGGAATGGATTGCGTAGAAACATTTACTCTGGGTTTTCACTCTGTTTCCTAGTGCCGGTATGAAGTTTCTGCAATTTTCACTGTAAAATCTATTTGGAATTGTACTTCCCCAATATATGTATGGAATGGAGTTTGCACCTGAAAAGAATCATTGGGTTCCCAACGAGCTAGGTGTAGGGCGTCTTTACACACATATCTCTCAGAACTGAGCATGTGGAGAGACGTTTGTTCATCTAGCACAAAGGGAACGGGTTGCAGGGAAATTTTACTCTGGTTTCTCAGACTGTTTCCTACTGCCGGTTTGAAGTTCCTGCAATTTTCACTGTAAAACAGATTTGGAGCTAGTACCCCCATATATTTGTATGGAGTGGAATTTGCACCTGAAAAGATACTATGTGTTCCCAACAAGCTAGCTGAAGGACGTCTTTCACACACAATTATCTCTCAGAACTGAGCATGTGGAGAGACGTTCGTTCATCTAGCACAAACGGAATGGGTTGCAGGAGAAACTTTCTCTGGTTTCTCGTCTGATTCGTAGTGCCGTTTTGAAGTTCCTGCAGTTTCACTGTAAATTGATTTGGATCTATTACCTCCCAATATATGTATGGAGTGGATTTTTCAACTGAAAAGAAACTTTGTGTTACCAACAAGCTAGATGAAGGACGGATTTCACACAATTTATCTCTCAGAACCTAACATATGGAGAGACGTTCGTTCATCTAGCTCAAAGGGAACGGTTTGCGTGAAACATTTACTGTGGTTTTTCAGTCTGTTTCCGAGTGCCTGTATATAGTTCCTGCAATTTTCACTGTAAAATCGATTTGGAGTTTTTACATCCCCATATATATGTGTGGAATGGTGTTTGCACCTGAAAAGAAACTTTGGGTTCCTACAAGCTAGGTGAAGAACGGCTTTCACTCACAATTATCACTCAGAACTGAGCATGTGGAGAGACGTTCGTTCATCTAGCACAAAGGGAACGGGTTGCAGGAGAAATTTTTACTCTGGTTTCTCAGAATTTTTCCTAGTGCCTGTTTGAATTTCCTGAAGTTTTCACTCTAAAACCGATTTGGAGCTTGTACCTCCCCATATATGTATGGAATCGGGTTTGCTACTGAAAGAAACTTTGTGTTCCCAACAAGCTAGGTGAAGAATGGCTTTCCAACACACTTATATTTCAGAACTGAGCATGTGGAGAGACGTTCGTTCATCTAGCTCAAAGGGAACGGGTTGAAGGAGAAACTTTTACTCTGGTTTAACAGTCTTGATTCCTAGTGCCGGTTTGAAGTTCCTGCAGTTTTCACTTTAAAGAGATTTGGAGCTAGTACCTCCCCATATATAAGTATGAGTGGACTTGGCACCTGAAAAGAAACTTTGTGTTCACAACAAGCTAGTTGAAAGACGCCTTTCACACACACATATCTCTCAGAAATGAGCATGTGGAGAGACGTTCGTTCATCTAGCACAAACGGAATGGGTTGCAAGGGAAACTTTTACTCTGGTTTCTCAGTCTGTTTCCATGTGACGTTTTGAAGTTCCTGCAGTTTTCACTGTAAAACCGTGTGGAGCTAGTACATCGCATTATATATGCATGGAGTGGAGTTGGAAACTGAAAATAACTTTTGTTCCCAACAAGCTAGATGAAGGACGGCTTTCACACACACCTATCTCTCAGAAATGTGCATATGGAGAGACGTTCGTTCATCTATCACAAAGGAACGGTTTTCAGAGAAACATTTACCCTGGTTTCTCAGTCTGTTTCCTAGTGCCGGTTTGAAGTTCCTGCATTTTTCACTGTAAAACTGATTTGGAAACTAGTACCTCCCAGTATATAAGTAAGTAATGGTGTTTGAAACTGAAAGAAACTATCTGTTCCCAAGAAGCTAGGTGAAGGACGGCTTTCAAACACACTTACTCTCAGAACTGAGCATGTGGAGAGACGTTCGTTCATCTATCACAAAAGGAACGGGTTTCAGGAGAAACATTTTTCTCTGGTTTCTCACTCTGTTTCCTAGTGCTGGTTTGAAGTTCCTGAATTTTTCACTGTAAAACCGATTTGGAGCTAGTACCTCCCATTATATAAGTAAGTAATGGATTTTGCAACTGAAAGAAACTATTGTCTCCCAACAAGCTAGGTGTAGGTGAAGAAAGGCTTTCAAACACAATTTCTCTCATACCTGAGCATGTGGAGAGACGTTCGTTCATCTAGTACAAATGGAACGGATTGCGTAGAAACATTTACTCTGGGTTTTCACTCTGTTTCCTAGTGCCGGGTATGAAGTTTCTGCAATTTTCACTGTAAAATCTATTTGGAATTTTAACTTCCCCATATATATGTATGGAATGGAGTTTTGCACCTGAAAAGAATCATTTGGGTTCCCAACAGCTAGTTGTAGGGGCGTCTTTACACACACATATCTCTCAGAACTGAGCATGTGGAGAGACGTTTGTTCATCTAGCACAAAGGGAACGGGTTGCAGGGGAAATTTTACTCTGGTTTCTCAGACTGTTTCCTACTGCCGGTTTGAAGTTCCTGCAATTTTCACTGTAAAACAGATTTGGAGCTAGTACCTCCCCATATATTTGTATGGAGTGGAATTTGCACCTGAAAAGATACTATGTGTTCCCAACAAGCTAGCTGAAGGACGTCTTTCACACACAATTATCTCTCAGAACTGAGCATGTGGAGAGACGTTCGTTCATCTAGCACAAACGGAATGGGTTGCAGGAGAAACTTTTCTCTGGTTTCTCTGTCTGATTCGTAGTGCCGTTTTGAAGTTCCTGCAGTTTTCACTGTAAAATTGATTTGGATCTATTACCTCCCAATATATATGTATGGAGTGGATTTTTCAACTGAAAAGAAACTTTGTGTTACCAACAAGCTAGATGAAGGACGGATTTCACACACATTTATCTCTCACAACCTAGCATATGGAGAGACGTTCGTTCATCTAGCTCAAAGGGAACGGTTTGCGTAGAAACATTTACTGTGGTTTTTTAGTCTGTTTCCGAGTGCCTGTATATAGTTCCTGCAATTTTCACTGTAAAACCGATTTGGAGCTTTTACATCCCCATATATATGTGTGGAATGGTGTTTGCACCTGAAAAGAAACTTTGGGTTCCTAACAAGCTAGGTGAAGAACGGCTTTCACTCACAATTATCACTCAGAACTGAGCATGTGGAGAGACGTTCGTTCATCTAGCACAAAGGGAACGGGTTGCAGGAGAAATTTTTACTCTGGTTTCTCAGAATTTTTCCTAGTGCCTGTTTGAATTTCCTGAAGTTTTCACTCTAAAACCGATTTGGAGCTTGTACCTCCCCATATATATGTATGGAATCGGGTTTGCTACTGAAAAGAAACTTTGTGTTCCCAACAAGCTAGGTGAAGAATGGCTTTCCAACACACTTATATTTCAGAACTGAGCATGTGGAGAGACTTTCGTTCATCTAGCTCAAAGGGAACGGGTTGAAGGAGAAACTTTTACTCTGGTTTAACAGTCTGATTCCTAGTGCCGGTTTGAAGTTCCTGCAGTTTTCACTTTAAAGAGATTTGGAGCTAGTACCTCCCCATATATAAGTATGGAGTGGACTTGGCACCTGAAAAGAAACTTTGTGTTCACAACAAGCTAGTTGAAAGACGCCTTTCACACACACATATCTCTCAGAAATGAGCATGTGGAGAGACGTTCGTTCATCTAGCACAAACTGGAACGGGTTGCAAGAGAAACTTTTACTCTGGTTTCTCAGTCTGTTTCCATGTGACGTTTTGAAGTTCCTGCAGTTTTCACTGTAAAACCGTGTTGGAGCTAGTACATCGCATTATATATGCATGGAGTGGTGTTGGAAACTGAAAATAACTTTTGTTCCCAACAAGCTAGATGAAGGACGGCTTTCACACACACCTATCTCTCAGAAATGTGCATATGGAGAGACGTTCGTTCATCTATCACAAAAGGAACGGTTTTCAGGAGAAACATTTACCCTGATTTCTCAGTCTGTTTCCTAGTGCCGGTTTGAATTTCCTGCATTTTTCACTGTAAAACTGATTTGGAACTAGTACCTCCCAGTATATAAGTAAGTAATGGTGTTTGCAACTGAAAAGAAACTATCTGTTCCCAAGAAGCTAGGTGAAGGACGGCTTTCAAACACACTTATCTCTCAGAACTGAGCATGTGGAGAAACGTTCGTTCATCTAGCACAAAGGGAACGGTTTGAAAGAGAAATTTTTACTCTGGTTCTCAGTCTGTTTCTTAGTGCCGTTATGAAGTACCTGAAGTTTCACTGTTAAACCGATTTGGAGCTATTACCTCCCCATTATTATGTATGGAATGGAGTTTGCATCTTAAAAACTTTGTATTCACAGCAAGCTACGTGAAGAACGGCTTTCAAACACAATTATCTCTCATAACTGAGCATGTGGAGAGACTTTCGTTCATCTAGTACAAATGGAACGGTTTCCGTAGAAACATTTACTCTGGTATTTCAGTCTGTTTTCTAGTGTCGGTATGAATTCCCTGCAATTTTCACTGTAAAATTTATTTGGAGATTTTACCTCTCCATATATATGTATGGAATGGAGTTTGCAACTGAAAAGAATCTTTGGGTTCCCAACAAGCTAGGTGAAGTACGGCTTTCACACACACTTATCTCTCAGAACTGAGCATGTGGAGAGACTTTCGTTCATCTATTAAAAAGGGAACGGTTTGCAGGGGAAACTTTTACTCTGGTTTCTCAGTCTGTTTCCTACTGCCTGTTTGAAGTTCCTGCAGTTTTCACTGTAAAACAGTGTTGGAGTTAGTACCTCCCCATATATATGTATGGAGTGGAATTTGCACCTGAAAACAAACTTTGTATTCCCAACAAGCTAGGTTAAGGACGGCTAACACACACAATTATCTCTCAGACCTGAGCATATGGAGAGACTTTCGTTCATCTAGCACTAACGGAGTGGTTTGCAGGAGAAAATTTTCTCTGGTTTCTCAGTCTGTTCGTAGTGCCGGTTTGAAGTTCCTGCAGTTTTCACTGTAAAGCTGAGCTGGAGTTTTACCTCCCAATATATATGTTTAGAGTGGATTTTGCAACTGAAAAGAAACTTTGTGTTACCAACAAGCTAGATGAAGGACGGATTTCACACACACTTATCTCTCAGAACTGAGTATGTGGAGAGACGTTCGTTCATCTATCTCAAAGGGAACGTTTTGCAGGAGGAACTATTACACTGGTTTCTCAGTCTGTTCCTTGTGCTGTTTTTAATTTCCTGCAGTTTTCACTGTAAAACCGAGTTGGAGCTAGTACCTCCCTATATATATGTATGGAGAGGTGTTGGCAACTGAAATAATTTTTTGTTCCCAACAAGCTAGGTGAATGACGGGTTTCAACCACAATTATCTTTCAGAAGTGAGTATTTGGAGAGACGTTCGTTTATCTAGCACAGAAGGAATGGGTTGCAGGAGAAACTTTTACTCTTGTTTCTCAGTCTGTTACCTATTACCGGAGTTAAGTTCCTGCAGTTTTCACTGTAAAAGAGAGTTGGAGCTTGTACCTTCCCATATATAAGTATGGAGTGGAATTTGCACCTGAAAATAAACTTTGGGTTCCCAACAAGCTATGTGAAGGACGGCTTTCACACACATTTATCTCTCAAAACTGAGCATGTGAAAGACGTTCGTTCATATAGCACAAACGGAACGGGTTTCACAAGAAACTTTTACTCTCGTTTCTCAGTCTGTTTCCTTGTGCCGTTTTGAAGTTCCTGCAGTTTTCACTATAAAACCGAGTTGGAGCTAGTACCTCCCTATATATATGTATGGAGTGGGGTTGGCAACTGAAAATAACTTTTTGTTCCCAACAAACTAGTGAAGGACGGCTTTCACACACACTTATCTCTCAGAACTAAGCATGTGTTGAGACGTTCGTTCATCTAGCACAAACGGAACGGGTTGCTGGAGAAACTTTTACTCTGGTATCTCAGTCTGATTTGTAGTGACGGTTTGAAGTTCCTGCAGTTTTCACTGTAAAACTGAGTTGGAGCTAGTACCTCCCAATATATATGTATAGAGTGGATTATGCATCTGAAAATAAACTTTGTGTTAACAACAAGCTAGATGAAGGACCGCTTTCACACACAATTTTCTCTAAGAAATGAGCATGTGGAGAGACATTCTTTCATCTAGCTCAAAGGGTTCGGATAGCAGGAGAAACCATTACTCTGGTTTCTCAGTCTGTTTCCTAGTGCCGGTTTGAATTTCCTGTAGTTTTCACTGTAAAACGATTTGGAACTTGTACCTCCCCATATATATGTATGGAATCGAGTTTGCTACTGAAAAGAAACTCTGTGTTCCCAACAAGCTTGGTGAAGGATGGCTTTCAAACTCACGTATCTTTCAGAACTGAGCATCTGGAGAGACGTTCGTTCATCTAGCTCAAAGGAACGGGTTGAAGGCGAAACTTTTACTCTCGTTTCTCAGTCTGTTTCCTAGTGCCGGTTTGAAGTTCCTGCAGTTTTCACTGTAAAAAGAGTTGGAGCTAGTACCTCCCCATATATAAATATGGATTGGAATTTGCACCTGAAAAGAAACTTTGTGTTCCCAACAAGCTAGGTGAAGGACGGCTTTCAAACACATTTATCTCTCATATCTGAGCATGTGGAAAGCCTTTCGTTCATCTAGCATAAATGGAACGGTTTGCTTAAAAACATTTACTCTGGTTTTTCAGTCTGTTTCCTAGTGCCGTTATATAGTTTCTGCAATTTTCACTGTAAAACAGATTTGGAGATTTTACCTTCCCATATATATTTATGGTTTGGAGTTTGCACCTGAAAAGAAACTTTGGGTTCCCAACAAGCTAGATGAATGACGGCTTTAACACAAATTTATCACTCAGAACTGAGCATGTGGAGAGACCTTCGTTCATCTAGCACAAAGGGAATGGGTTGCAGGAGAAATTTTTAATCTGGTTTCTCAGTCTGTTTCCTAGTGCCGGTTTGAATTTCCTGCAGTTTTCACTGTAAAATCGAATTGGAGCTTGTAACTCCCCATATATATATATTGAATAGAGTTTGCTACTGAAAAGAAACTTTGTGTTCCCAACAAGCTAGGTGAAGGACGTCTTTCAAACACACTTATCTTTCAGAACAGAGCATGTGGAGAGACGTTCTTTCATCTAGCTCAAAGGGAACGAGTTGAAGTAGAAACTTTTACTCTGTGTTCTCAGTCTGATTCCTAGTGCCGGTATGAATTTCCTGCAGTTTTCACTGTAAAAGAGAGTTGGAGCTAGAACCTCCCATTATATATAAGTATGGAGTAGAATTTGCACCTGAAAAGAAACTTTGTGTTCCCAACAAGCTAGGTGAAGGACGGCTTTCACACATAATTATCTCTCAGAACTGAGCATGTGGAGAGAAGTTCGTTCATCTAGCACAAACTGAACGGGATGCAAGAGAAACTTTTACTCTGGTTTCTCAGTGTGTTTCCTTGTGCCGTTTTGAAGTTCCTGCAGTTTACACTGTAAAGCCGTGTTGGAGCTTGTACCTTCCTATATATATGTATGATGTGGAGTTGGCAACTGAAAATAACTTTTTGTTCCCAACAAGCTAGGTGAAGGAAGGCTTTCACACACACTTATCTCTCAGAACTGTGCATGTGGAGAGACGTTCGTTCATCTATCACAAAAGGAACGGGTTTCAGGAGAAACATTTTCTCTGGTTTCTCAATCTGTTTCCTAGTGCTGGTTTGAAGTTCCTGAAGTTTTCACTGTAAAACCGATTTGGAGCTAGTACCTCCCATTATATAAGTAAGTAATGGATTTTGCAACTGAAAAGAAACTATGTGTTCCCAACAAGCTAGGTGAAGAAAGGCTTTCAAACACAATTATCTCTCATACCTGAGCATGTGGAGAGACGTTCGTTCTTCTAGTACAAATGGAACGGATTGCGTAGAAACATTTACTCTGGGTTTTCACTCTGTTTCCTAGTGCCGGTATGAAGTTTCTGCAATTTTCACTGTAAAATCTATTTGGAATTTTACTTCCCCATATATATGTATGGAATGGAGTTTGCACCTGAAAAGAATCTTTGGGTTCCCAACGAGCTAGGTGAAGGGCGTCTTTACACACACATATCTCTCAGAACTGAGCATGTGGAGAGACGTTTGTTCATCTAGCACAAAGGGAACGGGTTGCAGGGGAAATTTTACTCTGGTTTCTCAGACTGTTTCCTACTGCCGGTTTGAAGTTCCTGCAGTTTTCACTGTAAAACAGATTTGGAGCTAGTACCTCCCCATATATTTTATGGAGTGGAATTTGCACCTGAAAAGATAGTATGTGTTCCCAACAAGCTAGGTGAAGGACGGCTTTCACACACAATTATCTCTCAGAACTGAGCATGTGGAGAGACGTTCGTTCATCTAGCACAAACGGAATGGGTTGCAGGAGAAACATTTCTCTGGTTTCTCTGTCTGATTCGTAGTGCTGTTTTGAAGTTCCTGCAGTTTTCACTGTAAAATTGATTTGGATCTATTACCTCCCAATATATATGTATGGAGTGGATTTTTCAACTGAAAAGAAACTTTGTGTTTCCAACAAGCTAGATGAAGGACGGATTTCACACACATTTATCTCTCAGAACCTAGCATATGGAGAGACGTTCGTTCATCTAGCTCAAAGGGAACAGTTTGCGTAGAAACATTTACTGTGGTTTTTCAGTCTGTTTCCGAGTGCCTGTATATAGTTCCTGCAATTTTCACTGTAAAACCGATTTGGAGCTTTTACATCCCCATATATATGTGTGGAATGGTGTTTGCACCTGAAAAGAAACTTTGGGTTCCTAACAAGCTATGTGAAGAACGGCTTTCACTCACAATTATCACTCAGAACTGAGCATGTGGAGAGACGTTCGTTCATCTAGCACAAGGGAACGGGTTGCATGAGAAATTTTTACTCTGGTTTCTCAGAATTTTTCCTAGTGCCTGTTTGAATTTCCTGAAGTTTTCACTCTAAAACCGATTTGTAGCTTGTACTTCCCCTTATATATGTATGGAATCGGGTTTGCTACTGAAAAGAAACTTTGTGTTCCCAACAAGCTAGGTGAAGAATGGCTTTCCAACACACTTATATTTCAGAACTGAGCATGTGGAGAGACGTTCGTTCATCTAGCTCAAAGGGAACGGGTTGAAGGAGAAACTTTTACTCTGGTTTAACAGTCTGATTCCTAGTGCCGGTTTGAAGTTCCTGCAGTTTTCACTTTAAAGAGATTTGGATCTAGTACCTCCCCATATATAAGTATGGAGTGGACTTGGCACCTGAAAAGAAACTTTGTGTTCACAAAAAGCTAGTTGAAAGACGGCTTTCACACACACATATCTCTCAGAAATGAGCATGTGGAGAGACGTTCGATCATCTAGCACAAAAGGAACGGGTTGCAAGAGAAACTTTTACTCTGGTTTCTCAGTCTGTTTCCATGTGACGTTTTGAAGTTCCTGCAGTTTTCACTGTAAAACCGTGTTGGAGCTAGTACATCGCATTATATATGCATGGAGTGGAGTTGGAAACTGAAAATAACTTTTGTTCCCAACAAGCTAGATGAAGAAAGGCTTTCAAACACAATTATCTCTCATAACTGAGCATGTGGAGAAACTTTCGTTCATCTAGTACAAATGGAACGGTTTCCGTAGAAACATTTACTCTGGTATTTCAGTCTGTTTCTAGTGTCGGTATGAAGTTCCTGCAATTTTCACTGTAAAATTTATTTGGAGCTTTTACCTCCCCATATATATGAATGGAATCGAGTTGCACCTGAAAAGAACTTTGGGTTCCCAACAAGCTAGGTGAAGAACGGCTTTCACACACACTTATCTCTCAGAACTGAGCATGTGGAGAGGCTTTCGTTCATCTATTAAAAAGGGAACGGTTTGCAGGGGAAACTTTTACTCTGGTTTCTCAGTCTGTTTCCTACTGCCTGTTTGAAGTTCCTGCAGTTTTCACTGTAAAACCGAGTTGGAGCTAGTACCTCCCTATATATATGTATGGAGAGGTGTTGGCAACTGAAAATAATTTTTTGTTCCCAACAAGCTAGGTGAATGACGGCTTTCAACCACACTTATCTTTCAGAAGTGAGCATTTGGAGAGACGTTCGTTTATCTAGCACAGAAGGAAAGGGTTGCAGGAGAAAATTTTACTCTGGTTTCTCAGTCTGTTTCCTTTTACCGGAGTTAAGTTCCTGCAGTTTTCACTGTAAAAGAGAGTTGGAGATTGTACCTCCCCATATATAAGTTTGGAGTGGAATTTGCACCTGAAAATAAACTTTGGGTTCCCAACAAGCTATGTGAAGGACGGCTTTCACACACATTTATCTCTCAAAACTGAGCATGTGGAAGACGTTCGTTCATATAGCACAAACGGAACGGGTTTCACAAGAAACTTTTACTCTCGTTTCTCAGTCTGTTTCCTTGTGCCGTTTTGAAGTTCCTGCAGTTTTCACTATAAAACCGAGTTGGAGCTTGTACCTCCCTATATATATGTATGGAGTGGGGTTGGCAACTGAAAATAACTTTTTGTTCCCAACAACTAGGTGAAGGACGGCTTTCACACACACTTATCTCTCAGAACTAAGCATGTGTTGAGACGTTCGTTCATCTAGCACAAATGGAACGGGTTGCTGGAGAAACTTTTACTCTGGTTTCTCAGTCTGATTTGTAGTGACGGTTTGAAGTTCCTGCAGTTTTCACTGTAAAACTGAGTTGGTGCTAGTACCTCCCAATATATATGTATGGAGTGGATTATGCAACTGAAAATAAACTTTGTGTTAACAACAAGCTAGATGAAGGGACCGCTTTCACACACACTTTTCTCTAAGAAATGAGCATGTGGAGAGACATTCTTTCATCTAGCTCAAAGGGTTCGGATAGCAGGAGAAACCATTACTCTGGTTTCTCAGTCTGTTTCCTTGTGCCGTTTTGAAGTTCCTGCAGTTTTCACTTTCAAACCGTTTTGGAGCTAGTACCTCCCTATATATATGTATGGAGTGGATTTGGCAACTGAAAATAAATTTTTGTTCCCAACAAGCTAGGTGAAGGACGGCTTTCACACACAATTATCTCTCAGAACTGTGCATGTGGAGAGACGTTCGTTCATCTATCACAAAGGAACGGGTTTCAAGAGAAACATTTACTTTGGTTTCTCAGTCCTGTTTCATAGTGCCGGTTTGAAGTTCTTGAAGTTTTCACTGTAAAACCGATTTGGAAATAGTTCCTCTCGATTTATATGTATGGAATGGAGTTTGCACCTGAAAAAACTTTGTGTTCCCAACAATCTAGGTGAAGGACGGCTTGAAACACACTTATCACTCAGAAATGAGCATGTGGAGAGACGTTCGTTTATCGAGCACAAATGGAACGGTTTCGAAGAAACATTTACTGTGGTTTTTCAGTCAGTTTCCTAGTACCGGTATATAGTTCCTGCAATTTTCACTGTAAAACCGATTGGGAGCTTTTACCTCCCCATATATATGTATGGAATGGAGTTTGCACCTGAAAAGATACTTTGGGTTCCCTACAAGCTAGGTGAAGGACGGCTTTCACACACAATTATCACTCAGAACTGAGCATGTGGAGAGACGTTCGTTCATCTAGCACAACAGGAACGGTTTGCAGGAGAAAATTTTACTCTGGTTTCTCAGTCTGTTTCCTAGTGGCGGTTTGAAATTCCTGCAGTTTTCACTGTAAAACCCATTTGGAGCTTGTACCTACCCATATATATGTATGGAATCGTGTTGGCTACTTAAAAGAAACTTTGTGTCCCCAACAAGCTAGGTGAAGGATGGCATTCAAACACACATATATTTCAGAACTGAGCCTGTGGAGAGACGTTCGTTCATCTAGCTCAAAGGGAACGGGTTGAAGGGGAAACTTTTAATATGGTTTCTCAGTCTGTTTCCTATTGCCGTATTTAAGTTCCTGCAGGTTTCACTGTAAAACAGAGTTGGAGATAGTACATCCCCATATATATGAATGGAGTGGAATTTGCACCTGAATGAAACTTTGTGTTCCCAAAAAGCTAGGTGAAGGACGGCTTTCACACACACTTATCTCTCAGAACTAAGCATGTGAAGAGACGTTCGTTCATCTAGCACAAACGGAACGGGTTGCAGGAGAAACTTTTACTCTGGTTTCTCAGTCAGATTGGTAGTGCCGGTATAAAGTTCCTGCAGTTTTCACTGTAAAACTGAGTTGGAGCTAGTACCTCCCAATATATATGTATGGAGTGGATTATGCAACTGAAAGAAACTTTGTGTTACCAACAAGCTAGATGAAGGACCGGTTTCACACACACATTTCTCTCAGAACTGTGCATGTGGAAAGACGTTCGTTCATCTAGCTCAAAAGGAACGGATAACAGGAGAAACCATTACTCTGGTTTCTCAGTCTGTTTCCTTGTGCCGTTTTGAAGTTCCTGCAGTTTTCACTGTAAAACAGAGTTGGAGCTAGTACCTCCCTTTATATATGTATGGAGTGGATTTGGCAACTGAATATAACTTTTTGTTCCCAACAAGCTAGGTGAAGGATGGCTTTCACACACAATTATCTCTCAGAACTGTGCATGTGGAAAGACGTTCGTTCATCTATCACAAAGGAACGGGTTTCAAGAGAAACATTTACTCTGATTTCTCAGTCTGTTTCATAGTGCCGGTTTGATGTTCCTGAAGTTTTCACTGTAAAACCGATTTGGAGCTAGTACCTCCCCATTTATATGTATGGAATGGAGTTTGCACCTGAAAAAACTTTGTGTTCCCAACAATCTAGGTGAAGGACGGCTTTGAAACACACTTATCACTCAGAACTGAGCATGTGGAGATACGTTCGTTCATCTAGCACAAATGGAACGGTTTGCCTGAGAAACTTTTACTCTGGTTTCTCAGTCTGTTTCCTTGTGACGGTTTGAAGTTCCTGCAGTTTTCACTGTAAAAGCGATTTGGAGCTTGTAACTCCCCATATATATGTATGGAATCGAGTTGGCTACTTAAAAGTAACTTTGTGTTCCCAACAAGCTGGGTGAAGGATGGCATTCAAACACACTTATATTTCCGAACTGAGCATGAGGAGAGACGTACTTTCATCTACCTCAAAGGGAACGGGTTGAAGGAGAAACTTTTACTCTGGTTTCTCTGTCTGTTTCCTTTTGCCTGTTTTAAATTCCTGCAGTTTTAACTGTAAAAGAAGTTGGATCTAGTACCTCCCCATATATAAATATGGAGTGGAATTTGCACCTGAAAAGAAACTTTGGGTTCCAAACAAGCTAGGTGTATGACGGCTTACACACACACTTATCTCTCAGAACTGAGCATGTGGAAGATGTTCGTTAATCTAGCACAAACGGAACGGGTTTCAGGAGAAACTTTTACTCTCGTTTCTCAGTCTGTTTCCTTGTGCCGTTTTGAAGTTCCTGCAGTTTTCACTCTGAAACCGAGTTGGAGCTAGTACCTCCCTATATATAACTATGGAGTGGGGTTGGCAACTGAAAATACATTTTTGTTCCCAACAAACCAGGTGAAGGACGGCTTTCACACACACTTATCTCTCAGAACTGTGCATGTTGAGAGACGTTCGTTCATCTATCTCAAAAGGAACGGGTTTCAGGAGAAACATTTTCTGTGGTTTCTCAGTCTGTTTCCTAGAGCCGGTTTGAATTTCCTGAAGTTTTCACTGTAAAACCGATTTGGAGCTAGTACCTCCCAATCTATAAGTAATGGAGTTTGCAACTGAAAAGAAACTACGTGTTCCCAAGAAAGTAGGTGAAGGACGGCTTTCAAACACACTTATCTCTCTGAACTGAGCATGTGGAGAGACGTTCGTTCATCTAGCACAAAGGGAACGGTTTGAAGGAGAATCTTTTACTCTGGTGTCACAGTCTGTTTCCTACTGCCGTTATGAAGTTCCTGCAGTTTACACTGTAAAACCGAATTGGAGCTAGTAACTCCCTATTTATATGTATGGAATGGAGTTTGCACCTGAAAAGAAACTTTGGGTATCCAACAAGCTAGGTGAATGACGGCTTTCACACACACTTATCTTTCAGAAGTGAGCATTTGGAGAGACGTTCGTTTATCTAGCACAGAAGGAAAGGGTTGCAGGAGAAACTTTTACTCTGGTTTCTCAGTCTGTTTCCTAGTGCTGGTTTTAAGTTCCTGCAATTTTCACTATAAAACATATTTGGAGCTTGTACCTCCTCATATATATGTATGGAATCGATTTTGCTACTGAAAAGAAACTTTGTGTTCCCTAGAAGCTAGGTGATGGACGGCTATCCAACCCACTTATCTTACAGAACTGAGCATGTGGAGAGATGTTCGTTCATCTAGGTCAAATGGAACGGGTTGAAGGAGAAACTTTTACTCTGGTTTCTCAGTCGGTTTCCTAGTGCCGTTATGAAGTTCCTGCATTTTTCAATGTAATACCGATTTCGAGCTAGTACCTCCCCATATATTTGTATAGAATGGAGTTTGCAATTGAAAAGAAACTATGTGTTCCCACGAAGCTAGTTGAAGGACGGCTTTCAAACACACTTATCTCTCAGAACTGAGCATTTGGAGAGACATTCGTTCATCTAGCACAAAGGGAACGAGTTGTAGGGGAAACTTTTAATCTGGTATCCCAGTCTGTTTCCTAGTGCCGGTTAGAAGTTCTTGCAGTTTTCACTGTAAAACCAATTTGGAACTAGTAACTCCCCATATATATGTATGGAGTGGAGTTTGCAAGTGAAAAGAAACTTTGTTTTCCCAGCAAGCTAGGTGAAGAACGGCTTTCAAACACACTTATCTTTTAGAAATGAGCATGTGGAGAGACGTTCGTTCATCTAGCACAAATGGAAAGTTTTGCAGGAGAAACTTTTAGTCTGATTTCTCAGTCTGTTTCCTAGTGCCGGTTTGAGGTTCCTGCAGTTTTCACTGTAAAACAGAGTTGGAGATAGTACATCCCCATATATATGAATGGAGTGGAATTTGCACCTGAATGAAACTTTGTGTTCCCAACAAGCTAGGTGAAGGACGGCTTTCACACACTCTTATCTCTCAGAACTAAGCATGTGTTGAGACGTTCGTTCATCTAGCACAAACGGAACGGGTTGCAGGAGAAACTTTTACTCTGGTTTCTCAGTCTGATTGGTAGTGCCGGTTTGAAGTTCCTGCAGTTTTCACTGTAAAAATGAGTTGGAGCTAGTACCTCCCAATATGTATGTATGGAGTGGATTATGCAACTGAAAAGAAACTTTGTGTTACCAACAAGCTAGATGAAGGACCGCTTTCACACACACTTTTCTCTCAGAACTGAGCATGTGGAGAGAATTTCGTTCATCTAGCTCAAAAGGAACGGATAACAGGAGAAACCATTACTCTGGTTTCTCAGTCTGTTTCCTTGTGCCGTTTTGATGTTCCTGAAGTTTTCACTGTAAAACCGATTTGGAGTTAGTACCTCCCCATTTATATGTATGGAATGGAGTTTGCACCTGAAAAAACTTTGTGTTCCCAACAATCTTGTTGAAGGACGGCTTTGAATCACACTTATCACTCAGAACTGAGCATGTGGAGAGACGTTCGTTCATCTAGCACAAATGGAACCGTTTGCCTGAGAAAATTTTACTCTGGTCTCTCAGTCTGTTTCCTAGTGACGGTTTGAAGTTCCTGCAGTTTTCACTGTAAAAGCGATTTGGAGCTTGTACCTCCCCATATATATGTATGGAATCGAGTTTGCTACTTAAAAGATACTTTGTGTTCCCAACAAGCTAGGTGAAGGATGACATTCAAACACACTTATATTTCCGAACTGAGCATGTGGAGAGACGTACTTTCATCTAGCTCAAAGGGAACGGGTTGAAGGAGAAACTTTTACTCTGGTTTCTCTGTCTGTTTCCTATTGCTGGTTTTAAGTTCCTGCAGTTTTAACTGTAAAAGATAGTTGGAGCTAGTACCTCCCCATATATAAGTATGGATTGGAATTTGCACCTGAAAAGAAACTTTGGGTTCCAAACAAGCTAGGTGAATGACGTCTTACACACACACTTATCTCTCAGAACTGAGCATGTGGAAGACGTTCGTTCATCTAGCACAAAGGGAACGAGTTTCAGGAGAAACTTTTACTCTCGTTTCTCAGTCTGTTTCCTTGTGCCGTTTGGAAGTTCCTGCAGTTTTCACTGTGAAACCGAGTTGGAGCGAGTACATCCCTATATATATGTATGGAGTGGGGTTGGCAACTGAAAATAACTTTTTTTCCCAACAAACTAGGTGAAGGACGGCTTTCACACACACTTATCTCTCAGAACTGTGCATGTTGAGAGACGTTCGTTCATCTATCACAAAAGGAACGGGTTTCAGGAGAAACTTTTACTCTGGTTTCTCAGTCTGTTTCCTAGAGATGGTTTGAAGTTCCTGAAGTTTTCACTGTAAAACCGATTTGGAGCTAGTACCTCCCAATCTATATGTATTGGATTTTGCAACTGAAAAGTAACTACGTGTTCCCAAGAAGCTAGGTGAAGGACTGCTTTCAAACACACTTATCTCTCTGAACTGAGCATGTGGAGAGACGTTCGTTCATCCAGCACAAAGGGAAAGGTTTGAGGGAGAATCTTTTACTCTGGTGTCACAGTCTGTTTCCTACTTCCGTTATGAAGTTCCTGCAGTTTACACTGTAAAAAAGAATTGGAGCTAGTACCTCCCTATTTATATATATGGAATGGAGTTTGCACCTGAAAAGAAACTTTGGGTATCCAACAAGCTAGGTGAATGACGGCTTTCACACACACTTATATTTCAGAAGTGAGCATTTAGAGAGACGTTCATTTATCTAGCACAGAAGGAAAGGGTTGCAGGAGAAACTTTTAATCTGGTTTCTCAGTCTGTTTCCTAGTGCTGGTTTTACGTTCCTGCAATTTTCACTGTAAAACATATTTGGAGCTAGTACCACCCCATATATATGTATGGAATCGAGTTTGCTACTGAAAAGAAACTTTGTGTTCCCAAGAAGCTAGGTGAAGGATGGCATTCAAACACACATATATTTCAGAACTGAGCCTGTGGAGAGACGTTCGTTCATCTAGCTCAAATGGAACGGGTTGAAGGAGAAACTTTTAATCTGGTTTCTCAGTCTGTTTCCTATTGCCGGATTTAAGTTCCTGCAGTTTTCACTGTAAAAGAGAGTTGGAGCTAGTACCTCCCCTTATATAAGTATGGAGTGGAATTTGCACCTGAAAATAAACTTTGGGTTCCCAACAAGCTAGGTGAAGGACGGGTTTAACACACACTTATCTCTCAGAACTGAGTATGTGGAAGACGTTCGTTCATCTATCACAAACGGAACGGGTTTCACGAGAAACTGTTACTCTCTTTTCTCAGTCTGTTTCCTTGTGCCGTTTTGAAGTTCCTGCAGTTTTCACTGTAAAACCGAGTTCGAGCTAGTACCTCCCTATATATATGTATGGAGTGGAGTTGGTAACTGAAAATAACATTTTGTTCCCAACAAACTAGGTGAAGGACGGCTTTCACACACACTTATCTCTCAGAACTGTGCATGTTGAGAGAAGTTCATTCATCTATCTCAAAAGGAACGGGTTTCAGGAGAAACATTTTCTGTGGTTTCTCAGTCTGTTTCCTAGAGCCGGTTTGAATTTCCTGAAGTTTTCAGTGTAAAACCGATTTGGAGCTAGTACCTCCCAATCTATAAGTAATGGAGTTTGCAACTGAAAAGAAACTACGTGTTCCCAAGAAAGTAGGTGAAGGACGGCTTTCAAACACACTTATCTCTCTGAACTGAGCATGTGGAGAGACGTTCGTTCATCTAGCACAAAGGGAACGGTTTGAGGGAGAATCTTTTACTCTGGTGTCACAGTCTGTTTCCTTCTGCCGTTATGAAGTTCCTGCAGTTTACACTGTAAAACAGATTTGGAGCTAGTACCTCCCTATTTATATGTATGGAATGGAGTTTGCACCTGAAAAGAAACTTTGGGTATCCAACAAGCTAGGTGAAGAACGGCTTTCAAACACACTTATGTTTTAGAAATGAGCATGTGGAGAGACGTTCGTTCATCTAGCACAAATGGAAAGTTTTGCAGGAGAAACTTTTAGTCTGATTTCTCAGTCTGTTTCCTAGTGCCGGTTTGAGGTTCCTGCAGTTTTCACTGTAAAACAGAGTTGGAGATAGTACATCCCCATATATATGAATGGAGTGGAATTTGCACCTGAATGAAACTTTGTGTTCCCAACAAGCTAGGTGAAGGACGGCTTTCACACACTCTTATCTCTCAGAACTAAGCATGTGTTGAGACGTTCGTTCATCTAGCACAAACGGAACGGGTTGCAGGAGAAACTTTTACTCTGGTTTCTCAGTCTGTTTGGTAGTGCCGGTTTGAAGTTCCTGCAGTTTTCACTGTAAAAATGAGTTGGAGCTAGTACCTCCCAATATGTATGTATGGAGTGGATTATGCAACTGAAAAGAAACTTTGTGTTTCCAACAAGCCAGATGAAGGACCGCTTTCACACACACTTTTCTCTCAGAACTGAGCATGTGGAGAGAATTTCATTCATCTAGCTCAAAAGGAACGGATAACAGGAGAAACCATTACTCTGGTTTCTCAGTCTGTTTCCTTGTGCCGTTTTGAAGTTCCTGCAGTTTTCACTGTAAAACCGATTTGGAGCTAGTACCTCCCCATTTATATGTATGGAATGGAGTTTGCACCTGAAAAAACTTTGTGTTCCCAACAATCTTGTTGAAGGACGGCTTTGAAACACACTTATCACTCAGAACTGAGCATGTGGAGAGACGTTCGTTCATCTAGCACAAATGGAACCGTTTGCCTGAGAAAATTTTACTCTGGTCTCTCAGTCTGTTTCCTAGTGACGGTTTGAAATTCCTGCAGTTTTCACTGTAAAAGCGATTTGGAGCTTGTACCTCCCCATATATATGTATGGAATCGAGTTTGCTACTTAAAAGATACTTTGTGTTCTCAACAAGCTAGGTGAAGGATGACATTCAAACACACTTATATTTCCGAACTGAGCATGTGGAGAGACGTACTTTCATCTAGCTCAAAGGGAACGGGTTGAATAGAAACTTTTACTCTGGTTTCTCTGTCTGTTTCCTATTGCTGGTTTTAAGTTCCTGCAGTTTTAACTGTAAAAGATAGTTGGAGCTAGTACCTCCCCATATATAAGTATGGATTGGAATTTGCACCTGAAAAGAAACTTTGGGTTCCAAACAAGCTAGGTGAATGACGTCTTACACACACACTTATCTCTCAGAACTGAGCATGTGGAAGACGTTCGTTCATCTAGCACAAAGGGAACGGTTTGAAGGAGAATCTTTTACTCTGGTGTCACAGTCTGTTTCCTACTGCCGTTATGAAGTTCCTGCAGTTTACACTGTAAAACCGAATTGGAGCTAGTAACTCCCTATTTATATGTATGGAATGGAGTTTGCACCTGAAAAGAAACTTTGGGTATCCAACAAGCTAGGTGAATGACGGCTTTCACACACACTTATCTTTCAGAAGTGAGCATTTGGAGAGACGTTCGTTTATCTAGCACAGAAGGAAAGGGTTGCAGGAGAAACTTTTACTCTGGTTTCTCAGTCTGTTTCCTAGTGCTGGTTTTAAGTTCCTGCAATTTTCACTATAAAACATATTTGGAGCTTGTACCTCCTCATATATATGTATGGAATCGATTTTGCTACTGAAAAGAAACTTTGTGTTCCCTAGAAGCTAGGTGATGGACGGCTATCCAACCCACTTATCTTACAGAACTGAGCATGTGGAGAGATGTTCGTTCATCTAGGTCAAAGGGAACGTGTTCATGGGGAAACTTTTACTCTGGTTTCTCAGTCGGTTTCCTAGTGCCGTTATGAAGTTCCTGCATTTTTCAATGTAATACCGATTTCGAGCTAGTACCTCCCCATATATTTGTATAGAATGGAGTTTGCAATTGAAAAGAAACTATGTGTTCCCACGAAGCTAGTTGAAGGACGGCTTTCAAACACACTTATCTCTCAGAACTGAGCATTTGGAGAGACATTCGTTCATCTAGCACAAAGGGAACGAGTTGTAGGGGAAACTTTTAATCTGGTATCCCAGTCTGTTTCCTAGTGCCGGTTAGAAGTTCTTGCAGTTTTCACTGTAAAACCAATTTGGAACTAGTAACTCCCCATATATATGTATGGAGTGGAGTTTGCAAGTGAAAAGAAACTTTGTTTTCCCAGCAAGCTAGGTGAAGAACGGCTTTCAAACACACTTATCTTTTAGAAATGAGCATGTGGAGAGACGTTCGTTCATCTAGCACAAATGGAAAGTTTTGCAGGAGAAACTTTTAGTCTGATTTCTCAGTCTGTTTCCTAGTGCCGGTTTGAGGTTCCTGCAGTTTTCACTGTAAAACAGAGTTGGAGATAGTACATCCCCATATATATGAATGGAGTGGAATTTGCACCTGAATGAAACTTTGTGTTCCCAACAAGCTAGGTGAAGGACGGCTTTCACACACTCTTATCTCTCAGAACTAAGCATGTGTTGAGACGTTCGTTCATCTAGCACAAACGGAACGGGTTGCAGGAGAAACTTTTACTCTGGTTTCTCAGTCTGATTGGTAGTGCCGGTTTGAAGTTCCTGCAGTTTTCACTGTAAAAATGAGTTGGAGCTAGTACCTCCCAATATGTATGTATGGAGTGGATTATGCAACTGAAAAGAAACTTTGTGTTACCAACAAGCTAGATGAAGGACCGCTTTCACACACACTTTTCTCTCAGAACTGAGCATGTGGAGAGAATTTCGTTCATCTAGCTCAAAAGGAACGGATAACAGGAGAAACCATTACTCTGGTTTCTCAGTCTGTTTCCTTGTGCCGTTTTGAAGTTCCTGAAGTTTTCACTGTAAAACCGATTTGGAGTTAGTACCTCCCCATTTATATGTATGGAATGGAGTTTGCACCTGAAAAAACTTTGTGTTCCCAACAATCTTGTTGAAGGACGGCTTTGAAACACACTTATCACTCAGAACTGAGCATGTGGAGAGACGTTCGTTCATCTAGCACAAATGGAACCGTTTGCCTGAGAAAATTTTACTCTGGTCTCTCAGTCTGTTTCCTAGTGACGGTTTGAAGTTCCTGCAGTTTTCACTGTAAAAGCGATTTGGAGCTTGTACCTCCCCATATATATGTATGGAATCGAGTTTGCTACTTAAAAGATACTTTGTGTTCCCAACAAGCTAGGTGAAGGATGACATTCAAACACACTTATATTTCCGAACTGAGCATGTGGAGAGACGTACTTTCATCTAGCTCAAAGGGAACGGGTTGAAGGAGAAACTTTTACTCTGGTTTCTCTGTCTGTTTCCTATTGCTGGTTTTAAGTTCCTGCAGTTTTAACTGTAAAAGATAGTTGGAGCTAGTACCTCCCCATATATAAGTATGGATTGGAATTTGCACCTGAAAAGAAACTTTGGGTTCCAAACAAGCTAGGTGAATGACGTCTTACACACACACTTATCTCTCAGAACTGAGCATGTGGAAGACGTTCGTTCATCTAGCACAAAGGGAACGAGTTTCAGGAGAAACTTTTACTCTCGTTTCTCAGTCTGTTTCCTTGTGCCGTTTGGAAGTTCCTGCAGTTTTCACTGTGAAACCGAGTTGGAGCGAGTACATCCCTATATATATGTATGGAGTGGGGTTGGCAACTGAAAATAACTTTTTTTCCCAACAAACTAGGTGAAGGACGGCTTTCACACACACTTATCTCTCAGAACTGTGCATGTTGAGAGACGTTCGTTCATCTATCACAAAAGGAACGGGTTTCAGGAGAAACATTTTCTTTGGTTTCTCAGTCTGTTTCCTAGAGATGGTTTGAAGTTCCTGAAGTTTTCACTGTAAAACCGATTTGGAGCTAGTACCTCCCAATCTATATGTATTGGATTTTGCAACTGAAAAGTAACTACGTGTTCCCAAGAAGCTAGGTGAAGGACTGCTTTCAAACACACTTATCTCTCTGAACTGAGCATGTGGAGAGACGTTCGTTCATCCAGCACAAAGGGAAAGGTTTGAGGGAGAATCTTTTACTCTGGTGTCACAGTCTGTTTCCTACTTCCGTTATGAAGTTCCTGCAGTTTACACTGTAAAAAAGAATTGGAGCTAGTACCTCCCTATTTATATATATGGAATGGAGTTTGCACCTGAAAAGAAACTTTGGGTATCCAACAAGCTAGGTGAATGACGGCTTTCACACACACTTATATTTCAGAAGTGAGCATTTAGAGAGACGTTCATTTATCTAGCACAGAAGGAAAGGGTTGCAGGAGAAACTTTTAATCTGGTTTCTCAGTCTGTTTCCTAGTGCTGGTTTTACGTTCCTGCAATTTTCACTGTAAAACATATTTGGAGCTAGTACCACCCCATATATATGTATGGAATCGAGTTTGCTACTGAAAAGAAACTTTGTGTTCCCAAGAAGCTAGGTGAAGGATGGCATTCAAACACACATATATTTCAGAACTGAGCCTGTGGAGAGACGTTCGTTCATCTAGCTCAAATGGAACGGGTTGAAGGAGAAACTTTTAATCTGGTTTCTCAGTCTGTTTCCTATTGCCGGATTTAAGTTCCTGCAGTTTTCACTGTAAAAGAGAGTTGGAGCTAGTACCTCCCCTTATATAAGTATGGAGTGGAATTTGCACCTGAAAATAAACTTTGGGTTCCCAACAAGCTAGGTGAAGGACGGGTTTAACACACACTTATCTCTCAGAACTGAGTATGTGGAAGACGTTCGTTCATCTATCACAAACGGAACGGGTTTCACGAGAAACTGTTACTCTCTTTTCTCAGTCTGTTTCCTTGTGCCGTTTTGAAGTTCCTGCAGTTTTCACTGTAAAACCGAGTTCGAGCTAGTACCTCCCTATATATATGTATGGAGTGGAGTTGGTAACTGAAAATAACATTTTGTTCCCAACAAACTAGGTGAAGGACGGCTTTCACACACACTTATCTCTCAGAACTGTGCATGTTGAGAGAAGTTCATTCATCTATCTCAAAAGGAACGGGTTTCAGGAGAAACATTTTCTGTGGTTTCTCAGTCTGTTTCCTAGAGCCGGTTTGAATTTCCTGAAGTTTTCAGTGTAAAACCGATTTGGAGCTAGTACCTCCCAATCTATAAGTAATGGAGTTTGCAACTGAAAAGAAACTACGTGTTCCCAAGAAAGTAGGTGAAGGACGGCTTTCAAACACACTTATCTCTCTGAACTGAGCATGTGGAGAGACGTTCGTTCATCTAGCACAAAGGGAACGGTTTGAGGGAGAATCTTTTACTCTGGTGTCACAGTCTGTTTCCTTCTGCCGTTATGAAGTTCCTGCAGTTTACACTGTAAAACAGATTTGGAGCTAGTACCTCCCTATTTATATGTATGGAATGGAGTTTGCACCTGAAAAGAAACTTTGGGTATCCAACAAGCTAGGTGAAGAACGGCTTTCAAACACACTTATGTTTTAGAAATGAGCATGTGGAGAGACGTTCGTTCATCTAGCACAAATGGAAAGTTTTGCAGGAGAAACTTTTAGTCTGATTTCTCAGTCTGTTTCCTAGTGCCGGTTTGAGGTTCCTGCAGTTTTCACTGTAAAACAGAGTTGGAGATAGTACATCCCCATATATATGAATGGAGTGGAATTTGCACCTGAATGAAACTTTGTGTTCCCAACAAGCTAGGTGAAGGACGGCTTTCACACACTCTTATCTCTCAGAACTAAGCATGTGTTGAGACGTTCGTTCATCTAGCACAAACGGAACGGGTTGCAGGAGAAACTTTTACTCTGGTTTCTCAGTCTGTTTGGTAGTGCCGGTTTGAAGTTCCTGCAGTTTTCACTGTAAAAATGAGTTGGAGCTAGTACCTCCCAATATGTATGTATGGAGTGGATTATGCAACTGAAAAGAAACTTTGTGTTTCCAACAAGCCAGATGAAGGACCGCTTTCACACACACTTTTCTCTCAGAACTGAGCATGTGGAGAGAATTTCATTCATCTAGCTCAAAAGGAACGGATAACAGGAGAAACCATTACTCTGGTTTCTCAGTCTGTTTCCTTGTGCCGTTTTGAAGTTCCTGCAGTTTTCACTGTAAAACCGATTTGGAGCTAGTACCTCCCCATTTATATGTATGGAATGGAGTTTGCACCTGAAAAAACTTTGTGTTCCCAACAATCTTGTTGAAGGACGGCTTTGAAACACACTTATCACTCAGAACTGAGCATGTGGAGAGACGTTCGTTCATCTAGCACAAATGGAACCGTTTGCCTGAGAAAATTTTACTCTGGTCTCTCAGTCTGTTTCCTAGTGACGGTTTGAAATTCCTGCAGTTTTCACTGTAAAAGCGATTTGGAGCTTGTACCTCCCCATATATATGTATGGAATCGAGTTTGCTACTTAAAAGATACTTTGTGTTCTCAACAAGCTAGGTGAAGGATGACATTCAAACACACTTATATTTCCGAACTGAGCATGTGGAGAGACGTACTTTCATCTAGCTCAAAGGGAACGGGTTGAATAGAAACTTTTACTCTGGTTTCTCTGTCTGTTTCCTATTGCCTGGTTTTAAGTTCCTGCAGTTTTAACTGTAAAAGATAGTTGGAGCTAGTACCTCCCCATATATAAGTATGGATTGGAATTTGCACCTGAAAAGAAACTTTGGGTTCCAAACAAGCTAGGTGAATGACGTCTTACACACACACTTATCTCTCAGAACTGAGCATGTGGAAGACGTTCGTTCATCTAGCACAAAGGGAACGGTTTGAAGGAGAATCTTTTACTCTGGTGTCACAGTCTGTTTCCTACTGCCGTTATGAAGTTCCTGCAGTTTACACTGTAAAACCGAATTGGAGCTAGTAACTCCCTATTTATATGTATGGAATGGAGTTTGCACCTGAAAAGAAACTTTGGGTATCCAACAAGCTAGGTGAATGACGGCTTTCACACACACTTATCTTCAGAAGTGAGCATTTGGAGAGACGTTCGTTTATCTAGCACAGAAGGAAAGGGTTGCAGGAGAAACTTTTACTCTGGTTTCTCAGTCTGTTTCCTAGTGCTGGTTTTAAGTTCCTGCAATTTTCACTATAAAACATATTTGGAGCTTGTACCTCCTCATATATATGTATGGAATCGATTTTGCTACTGAAAAGAAACTTTGTGTTCCCTAGAAGCTAGGTGATGGACGGCTATCCAACCCACTTATCTTACAGAACTGAGCATGTGGAGAGATGTTCGTTCATCTAGGTCAAAGGGAACGTGTTCATGGGGAAACTTTTACTCTGGTTTCTCAGTCGGTTTCCTAGTGCCGTTATGAAGTTCCTGCATTTTTCAATGTAATACCGATTTCGAGCTAGTACCTCCCCATATATTTGTATAGAATGGAGTTTGCAATTGAAAAGAAACTATGTGTTCCCACGAAGCTAGTTGAAGGACGGCTTTCAAACACACTTATCTCTCAGAACTGAGCATTTGGAGAGACATTCGTTCATCTAGCACAAAGGGAACGAGTTGTAGGGGAAACTTTTAATCTGGTATCCCAGTCTGTTTCCTAGTGCCGGTTAGAAGTTCTTGCAGTTTTCACTGTAAAACCAATTTGGAACTAGTAACTCCCCATATATATGTATGGAGTGGAGTTTGCAAGTGAAAAGAAACTTTGTTTTCCCAGCAAGCTAGGTGAAGAACGGCTTTCAAACACACTTATCTTTTAGAAATGAGCATGTGGAGAGACGTTCGTTCATCTAGCACAAATGGAAAGTTTTGCAGGAGAAACTTTTAGTCTGATTTCTCAGTCTGTTTCCTAGTGCCGGTTTGAGGTTCCTGCAGTTTTCACTGTAAAACAGAGTTGGAGATAGTACATCCCCATATATATGAATGGAGTGGAATTTGCACCTGAATGAAACTTTGTGTTCCCAACAAGCTAGGTGAAGGACGGCTTTCACACACTCTTATCTCTCAGAACTAAGCATGTGTTGAGACGTTCGTTCATCTAGCACAAACGGAACGGGTTGCAGGAGAAACTTTTACTCTGGTTTCTCAGTCTGATTGGTAGTGCCGGTTTGAAGTTCCTGCAGTTTTCACTGTAAAAATGAGTTGGAGCTAGTACCTCCCAATATGTATGTATGGAGTGGATTATGCAACTGAAAAGAAACTTTGTGTTACCAACAAGCTAGATGAAGGACCGCTTTCACACACACTTTTCTCTCAGAACTGAGCATGTGGAGAGAATTTCGTTCATCTAGCTCAAAAGGAACGGATAACAGGAGAAACCATTACTCTGGTTTCTCAGTCTGTTTCCTTGTGCCGTTTTGAAGTTCCTGAAGTTTTCACTGTAAAACCGATTTGGAGTTAGTACCTCCCCATTTATATGTATGGAATGGAGTTTGCACCTGAAAAAACTTTGTGTTCCCAACAATCTTGTTGAAGGACGGCTTTGAAACACACTTATCACTCAGAACTGAGCATGTGGAGAGACGTTCGTTCATCTAGCACAAATGGAACCGTTTGCCTGAGAAAATTTTACTCTGGTCTCTCAGTCTGTTTCCTAGTGACGGTTTGAAGTTCCTGCAGTTTTCACTGTAAAAGCGATTTGGAGCTTGTACCTCCCCATATATATGTATGGAATCGAGTTTGCTACTTAAAGATACTTTGTGTTCCCAACAAGCTAGGTGCAGGATGACATTCAAACACACTTATATTTCCGAACTGAGCATGTGGAGAGACGTACTTTCATCTAGCTAAAGGGAACGGGTTGAAGGAGAAACTTTTACTCTGGTTTCTCTGTCTGTTCCTATTGCCGGTTTTAAGTTCCTGCAGTTTTAACTGTAAAAGATAGTTGGAGCTAGTACCTCCCCATATATAAGTATGGAGTGGAATTTGCAACTGAAAAGAAACTTTGGGTTCCAAACAAGCTAGGTGACTGACGTCTTGCACACACACTTATCTCTCAGAACTGAGCATGTGGAAGACGTTCGTTCATCTAGCACAAACGGAACGAGTTTCAGGAGAACCTTTTACTCTCGTTTCTCTGTCTGTTTCCTTGTGCCGTTTGGAAGTTCCTGCAGTTTTCACTGTGAAACCGAGTTGGAGCGAGTACCTCCCTATATATATGTATGGAGTGGGGTTGGCAACTGAAAATAACTTTTTTTCCCAACAAACTCGGTGAAGGACGGCTTTCACACACACTTATCTCTCAGATCTGTGCATGTTGAGAGACGTTCGTTCATCTATCACAAAAGGAACGGGTTTCAGGAGAAACATTTTCTTTGGTTTCTCAGTCTGTTTCCTAGAGATGGTTTGAAGTTCCTGAAGTTTTCACTGTAAAACCGATTTGGAGCTAGTACCTCCCAATCTATATGTATTGGATTTTGCAACTGAAAATTAACTACGTGTTCTCAAGAAGCTAGGTGAAGGACTGCTTTTCAAACACACTTATCTCTCTGAACTGAGCATGTGGAGAGACGTTCGTTCATCTAGCACAAAGGGAAAGGTTTGAGGGAGAATCTTTTACTCTGGTGTCACAGTCTGTTTCCTACTTCCGTTATGAAGTTCCTGCAGTTTACACTGTAAAAAAGAATTGGAGCTAGTACCTCCCTATTTATATATATGGAATGGAGTTTGCACCTGAAAAGAAACTTTGGGATATCCAACAAGCTAGGTGAATGACGGCTTTCACACACACTTATATTTCAGAAGTGAGCATTTAGAGAGACGTTCATTTATCTAGCACAGAAGGAAAGGGTTGCAGGAGAAACTTTTAATCTGGTTTCTCAGTCTGTTTCCCTAGTGCTGGTTTTACGTCCTGCAATTTTCACTGTAAAACATATTTGGAGCTAGTACCACCCCATATATATGTATGGAATCGAGTTTGCTACTGAAAAGAAACTTTGTGTTCCCAAGAAGCTAGGTGAAGGATGGCATTCAAACACACATATATTTCAGAACTGAGCCTGTGGAGACGTTCGTTCATCTAGCTCAAATGGAACGGGTTGAAGGAGAAACTTTTAATCTGGTTTCTCAGTCTGTTTCCTATTGCCGGATTTAAGTTCCTGCAGTT
>NW_022587913.1:0-34566 GCF_009834535.1 Camelus ferus | reverse complement strand
TGCAAACTCCACTCCATACATATTAGATGGGAGGTACGAGCTCCAACTCGGATTTACATTAAACGGCAGGAACTTCAAACCGGCACTTGGAAACAGACTGAGCTCCACAGTATAAGTTTCTCTTGCAAACCCGTTCCCTATGTGCTAGCTGAAGGAACGTCTCTCCACATGCTCAGTTCTGAGGATAATTCTGTTTGAAAGCCGCACTTCACCTAGCTTTAGGGAACACAAAGTTCTTTTTCACTTGCAAACTCCACTCCATAGATATATATGGGATGTAAAAGCTCCAACTCGGTTTTACATTGAAACCTGCAGGAACATCTAACCGGCACTAGGAAACAACTGAGAATCCAGAGTAAAAGTTCTACTGCAATCCGTTCCCTTTGTGCTAGATGAACGAACGTCTCTCCACATGCTCACTTCTGAGAGTTAAGTGTGTGTGAAGCCGTCCTTCACATAGCTTGTTGGGAACACACAAGTTTCTTTTCACTTGCAAACTCCACTCCATACATATATATGGGGAGGTACGAGCTCCAACTCGGTTTACAGTGAATATGCAGGAACTTCAAACCGGTTCTAGGAAACAGACTGAGAAACCAGAGTAAAAGATTCTCCTGCAAACCCGTTCCCTTTGTGCTAGATGAACGAACGTCTCTCCACATGCTCAGTTCTGAGAGATTGTGTGTGTGAAAGCCTGTTTCAACTAGCTTGTTGGGAACACGTTTCTTTTCACTTGCAAGCTCCAATCCATACATATAAAAGGGAGGTACGAGCTCCAAAACGGTTTTACAGTGAAACTGCAGGAACTCAAACCGGCACTTGGAAACAGCTGAGAAACCACAGTAAAATTTTCTCTTGCAACACGTTCCCTAGGTGCTAGATGAAGGTACGTCTCTCCACATGCTTAATTCTGGAGAGAAAATTGTGTTTGAATGCCGCCCTTCACCTAGCTTGAAGGGAACACAAAGTTTATTTTCACTTGCAAACTCACTCCATTCATATATATGGGGAGTAAAGCTCCAAATCTATTACAGTGAAATTGCAGGAACTTCAAACCGGCAGTAGGAAAACAGACGAGAAACCAGAGTAAAATTTCTACGGCAATCCGTTCCCTTTGTGCTAGATGAACGAACGTCTCCCCACATGCTCAGTTCTGAGAGTTAAGTGTGTGTGAAAGCCGTCCTTCACTAGCTTGTTGGGAACACAAAGTTTCTTTTCACTTGCAAACTCCACTCCATTCATATATATAGTGGGAAGTACGACTCCAAATCGTTTTACAGTGAAAACTGCAGGTAACTTCAAACCGGCACGAGGAAACAGACTGAGAAACCAAGAGTAAAAGTTCCTCCTGCAGTACGTTCCCTTTGTGCTAGATGAACGAACGTCTCTCCACATGCTCATTTCTGAGAGATAAGTGTGTGTGAAAGCCGTCCTTCACCTAGCATGTTGGGAACACAAAGTTTCTTTTCACTTGCAAACTTTACTCCATACATATATATGGGGAGGGTAAGAGCTCCACTCTGTTTTACAGTGAAAACTGCAGGAACTTCAAACCGGCACTTGGAAACCATGACTTGAGAATCCACAGTATAAGTTTCTCTTGCAACCCGTTCCCTATGTGCTAGATGAAGGAACGTCTATCCACATGCTCAGTTCTGAGAGATAATTCTGTTGTGAAAGCCGCACTTCACCTAGCTTGTAGGGAACACAAAGTTTCTTTTCACTTGCAAACTCCACTCCATACATATTTATGGGGAGGTACGAGTCTCCAACTCGGTTTTACAGTGAAAACTGCAGAACTTCATACCGACACTAGGAAATAGACTGAAACCAGATGTAAAAGTTTCTCCTGCAACCCGTTCCCTTTGTGCTAGATGAAAGAAAGTTCTCCACATGCTCAGTACTGAGAGATAAGTGTGTGTGAAGCCGTCCTTCACCTAGCTTGTTGGGAACACACAGTTTTCTTTTCACATGCAAACTCCACTCCATAGATATATATGGGGAGTTACGAGCTCCAACACGCTTTTACAGAATAACTGCAGGAAACTTCAAACCGGCACTTGGAAACAGACTGAGAAATCCACAGTAAAAATTTCTCTTGCAACCCGTTCCCTTTGTGCTAGATGAAGGAACGTCTCTCCACATGCTCAGTTTCAGAGTTACATGGGATTGAAAGCTGCAATTCACTAGCCTAGGGAACACAAAGTTTATTTTCACTTGCAAATCCACTCCATACATATATATGGGGGAGGTACTAAGCTCCAACTCCATGTTTACAGTGAAACTGCAGGAACTTCAAACCGGCAGTAGGAACGACTGAGAAACCAGAGTAAACGTTTCTCCTGCAACCTGTTCCCTTTGTGCTAGATGAACGAACGTCTCTCCACATGCTCAGTTCTGAGAGATAGTGTGTGTGAAAGCCGCCTTCACCTAGCTTGTAGGGAACACAAAGTTTCTTTTACACTTGCAAGTCTCCACTCCATACATATATAAGGGAGGTACTAGCTCCAACTCGGTTTTACAGTGAAAACTGCAGGAACTTCAAACGGCACTAGGAAACAGACTGAGAACCAGAGTAAAAGTTTCTCCTGCAAACCCGTACATTTGTGCTAGATGAACGAACGTCTCTCCAGCATGCTCAGTTCTGAGAGATACGTGTGTGTGAAAGCCGTCCTTCACTAAGCTTGTTGGGAACACAAAGTTTCTTTTCACTTGCAAACTCCACTCCATACATATATATGGGGAGGTACTAGCTCCAACTCGGTTTTACAGTGAAAACTGCAGGAAATTCAAACCGGCACTAGGAAACAGACTGAGAAACCAGAGTAAAAGTTTCTCCTGCAACCCGTTCCATTTGTGCTAGATGAACGAACGTCTCTCCACATGCTCAGTTCTGAGAGATAGTGTGTGTGAAGCCGTCCTTCACCTAGCTTGTTGGGAACACAAAGTTTCTTTCACTTGCAAACTCCACTCCATACATATATATGGGGAGGTACGAGCTCCAACTCGTTTTACAGGGAAAACTGCAGGAACTTCAAAACCGGCACTAGGATAGAGACTGAGAAACCAGAGTAAAAGTTTCTCCTGCAACCCGTTCCATTTGTGCTAGATGAACGAACGTCTCTCCACATGCTCAGTTCTGAGAGATAAGTGTGTGTGAAAGCCGTCCTTCACCTAGCTTGTTGGGAACACAAAGTTTCTTTTCACTTGCAAACTCCACTCCATACATATATATGGGGAGGTACGAGCTCCAAATCGGTTTTACAGTGAAAACTGCAGGAACTTCAAACCGGCACTAGGAAACAGGCTGAGAAACCACAGTAAAAGTTTCTCCTGCAACCCGTTCCCTATGTGCTAGATGAAGGTAACGTCTCCCAATGCTAATTCTGAGAGATAATTGGTGTTGAATGCCGCCCTTCACCTAGCTTGTTAGGGAACACAAAGTTTCTTTTCACTTGACAAACTCCACTCCATTACATATATATGGGGAGGTAATAGCTCCAACTCGATTTTACAGTGAAAATTGCAGGAACTTCAAACCGGCAGTAGGAAACAGACTGAGAAACCAGAGTAAAAGTTTCTACGGCAATCCGTTCCCTATGTGCTAAATGAACGAACGTCTCCCCACATGCTCAGTTCTGAAAGTTAAGTGTGTGTGAAAGCCGTACTTCACTTAGCTTGTTGGGAACACAAAGTTTCTTTTCACTTGCAAACTCCAATCCACATATATATATGGGGAAGTACGAGCTCCAAATCGGTTTTACAGTGAAAACTGCAGGAACTTCAAACCGGCACTAGGAAACAGACTGAGAAACCAGAGTAAAAGTTCCTCCTGCAATCCGTTCCCTTTGTGCTAGATGAACGAACGTCTCTCCACATGCTCAGTTCTGAGAGATAAGTGTGTGTGAAAGCCGCACTTCACCTAGCTTGTTGGGAACACAAAGTTTCTTTTCACTTGCAAACTCCACTCCATACATATATATGGTGAGGTACGAGCTCCAACTCGGTTTTACAGTGAAAACTGCAGGAACTTCAAACCGGCACTAGGAAACAGACTGAGAAACCAGAGTAAAAGTTTCTCCTGCAACCCGTTCCCTTTGTGCTAGATGAACGAACGTCTCTCCACATGCTCATTCTGAGAGATAAGTGTGTGTGAAAGCCGTCCTTCACCTAGCTTGTTGGGAACACAAAGTTTCTTTTCAGTTGCAAACTCCACTCCATACATATATATGGGGAGGTACTAGCTCCAACTCGGTTTTACAGTGAAAACTGCAGGAACTTCAAACCGGCACTAGGAAACAGACTGAGAAACCAGAGTAAAAGTTCCTCCTGCAGTCCGTTCCCTTTGTGCTAGATGAACGAACGTCTCTCCACATGCTCAGTTCTGAGAGATAAGTGTGTGTGAAAGCCGTCCTTCACCTAGCTTGTTGGGAACACAAAGTTTCTTTTCACTTGCAAACTCCACTCCATACATATATATGGGGAGGTACGAGCTCCAACTCTGTTTTACAGTGAAAACTGCAGGAACTTCAAACCGGCACTAGGAAACAGACTGAGAAACCACAGTAAAAGTTTCTCTTGCAACCCGTTCCCTATGTGCTAGATGAAGGAACGTCTCTCCACATGCTCAGTTCTGAGAGATAATTGTGTTTGAAAGCCGCACTTCACCTAGCTTGTAGGGAACACAAAGTTTCTTTTCACTTGCAAACTCCACTCCATACATTATATGGGGAGGTACAA
This sequence comes from Camelus ferus, assembly GCF_009834535.1. Classification (NCBI taxonomy): domain Eukaryota; kingdom Metazoa; phylum Chordata; class Mammalia; order Artiodactyla; family Camelidae; genus Camelus; species Camelus ferus. The sequence continues at coordinate 29,826 of NW_022587913.1, read as the reverse complement.
GCTCCAACTCGGTTTTACAGTGAAACCTGCAGGAACTTCAAACCGGCACTAGGAAACAGACTGAGAAACCAGAGTAAAAGTTTCTACTGCAACCGTTCCCTTTGTGCTAGATGAACGAACGTCTCTCCACATGCTCAGTTCTGAGAGATAAGTGTGTGTGAAGCCGTCCTTCACCTAGCTTGTTGGGAACACAAAGTTTCTTTTCACTTGCAAACTCCACTCCATACATATATATGGGGAGGTACGAGCTCCAACTCGGTTTTACAGTGAAAACTGCAGGAACTTCAAACCGGCACTAGGAAACAGACTGAGAAACCAGAGTAAAAGTTTCTCCTGCAACCCGTTCCCTTTGTGCTAGATGAACGAACGTCTCTCCACATGCTCAGTTCTGAGAGATAAGTGTGTGTGAAAGCCGTCCTTCACCTAGCTTGTTGGGAACACAAAGTTTCTTTTCAGTTGCAAACTCCACTCCATACATATATATGGGGAGGTACGAGCTCCAACTCGGTTTTACAGTGAAAACTGCAGGTAATTCAAACCGGCACTAGGAAACAGACTGAGAAACTACAGTATAATTTCTCCTGCAACCCGTTCCCTTTGTGCTAGATGAACGAACGTCTCTCCACATGCTCAGTTCTGAGAGATAAGTGTGTGTGAAAGCCGCCCTTCACCTAGCTTGTTGGGAACACAAAGTTTCTTTTCAGTTGCAAACTCCACTCCATACATATATATGGGGAGGTACAACTCCAACTCGGTTTTACAGTGAAAACTGCAGGAACTTCAAACCGGCACGTAGGAAACAGACTGAGAAACCAGAGTAAAAGTTTCTCCTGCAATCCGTTCCCTTTGTGCTAGATGAACGAACGTCTCTCCACATGCTCAGTTCTGAGAGATAAGTGTGTGTGAAAGCCGTCCTTCACCTAGCTTGTTGGGAACACAAAGTTTCTTTTCACTTGTAAACTCCACTCCATACATATATATGGGGAGGTACGAGCTCCAACTCGGTTTTACAGTGAAAACTGCAGGAACTTCAAACCGGCACTAGGAAACAGACTGAGAACCAGAGAAAAAGTTTCACCTGCAACCCATTCCCTTTGTGCTAGATGAACGAAAGTCTCTCCTCATGCTCATTTCTGAGAGATAAGTGTGTGTGAAAGCCGTCCTTCACCTAGCTTGTTGGGAACACAAAGTTTCTTTTAACTTGCAAACTCCACTCCATACATATATATCGGGAGGTACGAGCTCCAACTCGGTTTTACAGTGAAAACTGCAGGAACTTCATATCGGCACTAGGAAATAGCCTGAAACCAGAGTAAAAGTTTCTCCTGCAACCCGTTCCCTTTGTGCTAGATGAAAGAAAGTCTGTCCACATGCTCATTTCTGAGAGATATGTGTGTGTGAAAGCCGTCCTTCAACTAGCTTGTTGGGAACACAAAGTTTCTTTTCACTTGCAAACTCCAATCCATACATATATATGGGGAGGTACGAGCTCCAACTCGGTTTTACAGTGAAAACTGCAGGAACTTCAAACCGGCACTAGGAAACAGACTGAGAAACCAGAGTAGAAGTTTCTCCTGCAACCCCTTCCCTTTGTGCTAGATGAACGACTGTCTCTCCACATGCTCAGTTCTGAGAGATAAGAGTGTGTGTGAAAGCCGTCCTTCACCTAGCTTGTTGGGAACACAAAGTTTCTTTCCACTTGCAAACTCCACTCCATACATATATATGGGGAGGTACGAGCTCCAACTCGGTTTTACAGTGAATACTGCAGGAACTTCAAACCGGCACTAGGAAACAGACTGAGAAACCAGAGTAAAAGTTTCTCCTGCAACCCGTTCCATTTGTGCTAGATGAACGAACGTCTCTCCACATGCTCAGTTCTGAGAGATAAGTGTGTGTGAAAGCCGTCCTTCACCTAGCTTGTTGGGAACACAAAGTTTCTTTTCACTTGCAAACTCCACTCCATACATATATATGGGGAGGTACGAGCTCCAACTCGGTTTTACAGTGAAAACTGCAGGAACTTCATACCGGCACTAGGAAATAGACTGAAACCAGAGTAAAAGTTTCTCCTGCAACCCTTTCCCTTTGTGCTATATGAAAGAAAGTCTCTCCACATGCTCAGTACTGAGAGATAAGTGTGTGTGAAAGCCGTCCTTCACCTAGCTTGTTGGGAACACACAGTTTCTTTTCACATGCAAACTCCACTCCCTAGATATATATGGGGAGGTACGAGCTCCAACACGCTTTTACAGAGATAACTGCAGGAACTTCAAACCGGCACTTGGAAACAGACTGAGAATCCACAGTAAAAGTTTCTCTTGCAACCCGTTCCCTTTGTGGCTAGATGAAGGAACGTCTCTCCACATGCTCAGTTCTGAGAGTTACATGTGTTTGAAAGCTGCAATTCACCTAGCTTCTAGGGAACACAAAGTTTATTTTCACTTGCAAATTCCACTCCATACATATATATGGGGAGGTACAAGCTCCAACTCCATTTTACAGTGAAAACTGCAGGAACTTCAAACCGGCACTAGGAAACAGACTGAGAAACCAGAGTAAAAGTTTCTCCTGCAAACCGGTTCCTTTTGTGCTAGATGAACGAACGTCTCTCCACATGCTCAGTTCTGAGAGATAAGTGTGTGTGAAAGCCGTCCTTCACCTAGCTTGTAGGGAACACAAAGTTTCTTTTCACTTGCAACTCCACTCCATACATATATATGGGGAGGTACTAGCTCCAACTCGGTTTTACAGTGAAAACTGCAGGAACTTCAAACCGGCACTAGGAAACAGACTGAGAAACCAGAGTAAAAGTTTCTCCTGCAACCCTTACCCTTTGTGCTAGATGAACGAACGTCTCTCCACATGCTCAGTTCTGAGAGATAAGTGTGTGTGAAAGCCGTCCTTCACCTAGCTTGTTGGGAACACAAAGTTTCTTTTCACTTGCAAACTCCACTCCATATATATATATGGGGAGGTACTAGCAATAACTCTGTTTTACAGTGAAAACTGCAGGAAGTTCAATTCGGCAACAGGAAACAGACTGAGAAACCAGAGTAAAAGATTCTCCTGCAACCCGTTCCCTTTGTGCTAGATGAACGAACGTCTCTCCACATGCTCAGTTCTGAGAGATATGTGTGTGTGAAAGCCGTGTTTCAACTAGCTTGTTGGGAACACAAAGTTTCTTTTCACTTGCAAGCTCCAATCCATACATATAAATGGGGAGGTACGAGCTCAAACTCGGTTTTACAGGGAAAACTGCAGGAACTTCAAACCGGCACTAGGATAGAGACTGAGAAACCAGAGTAAATAGTTTCTCCTGCAACCCGTTCCATTTGTGCTGGATGAACGAACTTCCCTCCACATGCTCAATTCTGAGAGATAAGTGTGAGTGAAAGCCGTCCTTCACCTAGCTTGTTGGGAACACAAAGTTTCTTTTCACTTGCAAACTCCACTCCATACATATATAGGGGAAGTACGAGCTCCTAATCGGTTTTACAGTGAAAACTGCAGGAACTTCAAACCGGCACTGGAAACAGGCTGAGAAACCAAATAAAAGTTTCTCTTGCAACCCGTTCCCTATGTGCTAGATGAAGGTACGTCTCTCCACATGCTTAACTATGAGAGAAAATTGTGTTTGAAATGCCGCCTTTCACCTAGCTTGTAGGGAACACAAAGTTTCTTTTCACTTGCAAACTCCACTCCATTCATATATATGGGGAGGTAATAGCTCCAAATCGATTTTACAGTGAAAATTGCAGGAACTTCAAACCGGCAGTAGGAAACAGACTGAGAAACCAGAGTAAAAGTTTCTCCTGCAAACGGTTCCATTTGTGCTAGATGAACGAACGTCTCTCCACATGCTCAGTTCTGAGAGATAAATGTGTGTGAAAGCCGCCCTTCACCTAGCTTGTAGGGAACACAAAGTTTCTTTTCACTTGCTGTCTCCACTCCATACATATATATGGGGAGGTACTAGCTCCAACTCGGTTTTACAGTGAAAACTGCAGGAACTTCAAACCGGCACTAGGAAACAGACTGAGAAACCAGAGTAAAAGGTTCTCCTGCAACCCTTACCCTTTGTGCTACATGAACGAAAGTCTCTCCGCATGCTCAGTACTGAGAGATACGTGTGTGTGAAAGCCGTCCTTCAACTAGCTTGTTGGGAACACAAAGTTTCTTTTCACTTGCAAACACCACTCCATATATATATATGGGGAGGTACTAGCTCCAACTCGTGTTTTAAAGTGAAAACTGCAGGAACTTCAATCCGGCACTAGGAAACAGACTGAGAAACCAGAGTAAAAGATTCTCCTGCAACCCGTTCCCTTTGTGCTAGATGAACGAACGTCTCTCCACATGCTCAGTTCTGAGAGATATGTGTGTGTGAAAGCCGTGTTTCAACTAGCTTGTTGGGAACACAAAGTTTCTTTTCACTTGCAAGCTCCAATCCATACATATAAATGGGGAGGTACGAGCTCAAACTCGGTTTTACAGGGAAAACTGCAGGAACTTCAAACCGGCACTAGGATAGAGACTGAGAAACAAGAGAAATAGTTTCTCCTGCAACCCGTTCCATTTGTGCTGGATGAACGAACTTCCCTCCACATGCTCAATTCTGAGAGATAAGTGTGAGTGAAAGCCGTCCTTCACCTAGCTTGTTGGGAACACAAAGTTTCTTTTCACTTGCAAACTCCACTCCATACATATATAGGGGAAGTACGAGCTCCTAATCGGTTTTACAGTGAAAACTGCAGGAACTTCAAACCGGCACTTGGAAACAGGCTGAGAAACCACAGTAAAAGTTTCTCTTGCAACCCGTTCCCTATGTGCTAGATGAAGGTACGTCTCTCCACATGCTTAATTCTGAGAGAAAATTGTGTTTGAATGCCGCCCTTCACCTAGCTTGTAGGGAACACAAAGTTTCTTTTCACTTGCAAACTCCACTCCATTCATATATATGGGGAGGTAATAGCTCCAAATCGATTTTACAGTGAAAATTGCAGGAACTTCAAACCGGCAGTAGGAAACAGACTGAGAAACCAGAGTAAAAGTTTCTACGGCAATCCGTTCCCTTTGTGCTAGATGAACGAACGTCTCCCCACATGCTCAGTTCTGAGAGTTAAGTGTGTGTGAAAGCCGTCCTTCACCTAGCATGTTGGGAACACAAAGTTTCTTTTCACTTGCAAACTCCACTCCATACATATATATGGGGAGGTACGAGCTCCAACTCTGTTTTACAGTGAAAACTGCAGGAACTTCAAACCGGCACTTGGAAACAGACTGAGAATCCACAGTATAAGTTTCTCTTGCAACCCGTTCCCTATGTGCTAGATGAAGGAACGTCTCTCCACATGCTCAGTTCTGAGAGATAATTGTGTTTGAAAGCCGCACTTCACCTAGCTTGTAGGGAACACAAAGTTTCTTTTCACTTGCAAACTCCACTCCATACATATATATGGGGAGGTAAAAGCTCCAACTCGGTTTTACATTGAAACCTGCAGGAACATCTAACCGGCACTAGGAAACAGCATGAGAAACCAGAGTAAAAGTTTCTACTGCAATCCGTTCATTTGTGCTAGATGAACGAACGTCTCTCCACATGCTCAGTTCAGAGAGTTAAGTGTGTGTGAAAGCCGTCCTTCACATAGCTTGTTGGGAACACAAAGTTTCTTTTCACTTGCAAACTCCACTCCATACATATATATGGGGAGGTACGAGCTCCAACTCGGTTTTACAGTGAAATATGCAGGAACTTCAAACCGGTTCTAGGAAACAGACTGAGAAACCAGAGTAAAAGTTTCTCCTGCAACCCGTACCCTTTGTCCTTGATGAACGAAAGTCTCACCGCATGCTCAGTTCTGAGAGATACGTGTGTGTGAAAGCCGTACTTCACCTAGCTTGTTGGGAACACAAAGTTTCTTTTCAGTTGCAAACTCCACTCCATACATATATATGGGGAGGTACGAGCTCCAACTCGGTTTTACAGTGAAAACTGCTGTAATTTCAAACCGGCACTAGGAAACAGACTGAGAAACTACAGTATAATTTCTCCTGCAACCCGTTCCCTTTGTGCTAGATGAACGAACGTCTCTCCACATGCTCAGTTCTGAGAGATAAGTGTGTGTGAAAGCCGCCCTTCACCTAGCTTGTTCGGAAAACAAAGTTTCTTTTCAGTTGCAAACTCCACTCCAGACATATATATGGGGAGGTACAACCTCCAACGCGGTTTTACAGTGAAAACTGCAGGAACTTCAAACCGGCACTAGGAAACAGACTGAGAAACCAGAGTAAAAGTTTCACCTGCATTCCGTTCCTTTGTGCAAGATGAAAGAACGTCTATCCACATGCTCAATTCTGAGAGATAAGTGTGTGTGAAAGACGTCATTCACCTAGCTTGTTGTGAACACAAAGTTTCTTTTAACTTGCAAACTCCACTCCATACATATATATGGTGAGGTACGAGCTCCAACACGGTTTTACAGTGAAACTGCAGGAACTTCAAACCGGCACTAGGAAACAGACTGAGGAACCAGAGGAAAATTTCACCTGCAACCCGTCCCCTTTGTGCTAGATGAACGAAAGTCTCTCCTCATGCTCATTTCTGAGAGATAAGTGTGTGTGAAAGCCGTCCTTCATCTAGCTTGTTGGGAACACAAAGTTTCTTTTCAGTTGCAAACTCCACTCCAGATATATATATGGGGAGGTACAACCTCCAACTCGGTTTTACAGTGAAAACTGCAGGAACTTCAAACCGGCACTAGGAAACAGACTGAGAAACCAGAGTAAAAGTTCCTCCTGCAGTCCGTTCTCTTTGTGCTAGATGAACGAACGTCTCTCCACATGCTCAGTTCTGAGAGATAAGTGTGTGTGAAAGCCGCCCTTCACCTAGCTTGTAGGGAACACAAAGTTTCTTTTAACTTGCAGTCTCCACTCCATACATATATAAGGGGAGGTACTAGCTCCAACTCGGTTTTACAGTGAAAACTGCAGGAACTTCAAACCGGCACTAGGAAACAGACTGAGAAACCAGAGTAAAAGGTTCTCCTGCAACCCGTACAATTTGTGCTACATGAACGAAAGTCTCTCCGCATGCTCAGTACTGAGAGATACGTGTGTGTGAAAGCCGTCCTTCAACTAGCTTGTTGGGAACACAAAGTTTCTTTTCACTTGCAAACACCACTCCATATATATATAAGGGGAGGTACTAGCTCCAACTGTGTTTTACAGTGTAAACGGCAGGAAATTCAAACCGGCACTAGGAAACAGACTGAGAAACCAGAGTAAAAGTTCCTCCTGCAGTCCGTTCCCTTTGTGCTAGATGAACGAACGTCTCTCCACATGCTCAATTCTGAGAGATAAGTGTTTGTGAAAGCCGCACTTCACCTAGCTTGTTGGGAACACAAAGTTCCTTTAACTTGCAAACTCCACTCCATACATATATATGGTGAGGTACGAGCTCCAACACGGTTTTACAGTGAATCTGCAGGAACTTCAAACCGGCACTAGGAAACAGACTGAGGAACCAGAGAAAAATTTCACCTGCAACCCGTTCCCTTTGTGCTAGATGAACGAAAGTCTCTCCTCATGCTCATTTCTGAGAGATAAGTGTGTGTGAAAGCCGTCCTTCATCTAGCTTGTTGGGAACACAAAGTTTCTTTTCAGTTGCAAACTCCACTCCAGACATATATATGGGGAGGTACAACCTCCAACTCGGTTTTACAGTGAAAAATGCAGGAACTTCAAACCGGCACTAGGAAACAGACTGAGTAACCAGAGTAAAAGTTCCTCCTGCAGTCCGTTCTCTTTGTGCTAGATGAACGAACGTCTCTCCACATGCTCAGTTCTGAGAGATAACTGTGTGTGAAAGCCGTCCTTCACCTAGCATGTTGGGAACACAAATTTTCTTTTCACTTGCAAACTCCAATCCATACATATATATGGGGAGGTACGAGCTCCAACTCTGTTTTACAGTGAAAACTGCAGGAACTTCAAACCGGCACTTGGAAACAGACTGAGAAACCACAGTAAAAGTTTCTCTTGCAACCCGTTCCCTATGTGCTTGATGAAGGAACGTCTCTCCACATGCTCAGTTCTGAGAGATAATTGTGTTTGAAAGCCGCACTTCACATAGCTTGTAGGGTACACGAAGTTTCTTTTCACTTGCAAACTCCACTCCATACATTTATATGGGGAGGTAAAAGCTCCAACTCGGTTTTACATTGAAACCTGCAGGAACTTCTAACCGGCACTAGGAAACAGACTGAGAAACCAGAGTAAAAGTTTCTACTGCAATCCGTTCCCTTTGTGCTAGATGAACGAACGTCTCTCCACATGCTCAGTTCTGAGAGTTAAGTGTGTGTGAAAGCCGTCCTTCACATAGCTTGTTGGGAACACAAAGTTTCTTTTCACTTGCAAACTCCACTCCATACATATATATGGGGAGGTACGAGCTCCAACTCGGTTTTACAGTGAAAACTGCAGGAACTTCAAACCGGTTCTAGGAAACAGACTGAGAAACCAGAGTAAAAGTTTCTCCTGCAACCCGTACCCTTTGTGCTAGATGAACGAAAGTCTCACCGCATGCTCAGTTCTGAGAGATACGTGTGTGTGAAAGCCGTACTTCACCTAGCTTGTTGGGAACACAAAGTTTCTTTTCAGTTGCTAACTCCACTCCATACATATATATGGGGAGGTACGAGCTCCAACTCGGTTTTACAGTGAAAACTGCTGTAATTTCAAACCGGCACTAGGAAACAGACTGAGAAACTACAGTATAATTTCTCCTGCAACCCGTTCCCTTTGTGCTAGATGAACGAACGTCTCTCCACATGCTCAGTTCTGAGAGATAAGTGTGTGTGAAAGCCGCCCTTCACCTAGCTTATTCGGAACACAAAGTTTCTTTTCAGTTGCAAACTCCACTCCAGACATATATATGGGGAGGTACAACCTCCAACTCGGTTTTACAGTGAAAACTGCAGGAACTTCAAACCGGCAGTAGGAAAGAGACTGAGAAACCAGAGTAAAAGTTTCACCTGCATTCCGTTCCTTTGTGCTAGATGAAAGAACGTCTATCCACATGCTCAATTCTGAGAGATAAGTGTTTGTGAAAGCCGCACTTCACCTAGCTTGTTGGGAACACAAAGTTTCTTTTAACTTGCAAACTCCACTACATACATATATATGGTGAGGTACGAGCTCCAACACGGTTTTACAGTGAAACTGCAGGAACTTCAAACCGGCACTAGGAAACAGACTGAGGAACCAGAGAAAAAGTTTCACCTGCAACCCGTTCCCTTTGTGCTAGATGAACGAAAGTCTCTCCTCATGCTCATTTCTGAGAGATAAGTGTGTGTGAAAGCCGTCCTTCATCTAGCTTGTTGGGAACACAAAGTTTCTTTTCAGTTGCAAACTCCACTCCAGACATATATATGGGGAGGTACAACGTCCAACTCGGTTTTACAGTGAAAAATGCAGGAACTTCAAACCGGCACTAGGAAACAGACTGAGAAACCAGAGTAAAAGTTCCTCCTGCAGTCCGTTCTCTTTGTGCTAGATGAACGAACGTCTCTCCACATGCTCAGTTCTGAGAGATAAGTGTGTGTGAAAGCCGTCCTTCACCTAGCATGTTGGGAACACAAAGTTTCTTTTCACTTGCAAACTCCAATCCATACATATATATGGGGAGGTACGAGCTCCAACTCTGTTTTACAGTGAAAACTGCAGGAACTTCAAACCGGCACTAGGAAACAGACTGAGAAACCAGAGTAAATGTTTCTCCTGCAACCCGTTCCCTATGTGCTAGATGAACGAACGTCTCTCCACATGCTCAGTTCTGAGAGATAAGTGTGTGTGAAAGCCGTCCTTCACCTAGCATGTTGGGAACACAAAGTTTCTTTTCACTTGCAAACTCCACTCCATACATATATATGGGGAGGTAAAAGCTCCAACTCGGTTTTACAGTGAAACCTGCAGGAACTTCTAAACCGGCACTAGGAAACAGACTGAGAAACCAGAGTAAAATTTTCTCCTGCAATCCGTTCCCTTTGTGCTAGATGAACGAACGTCTCTCCACATGCTCAGTTCTGAGAGATAAGTGTGTGTGAAAGCCGTCCTTCACATAGCTTGTTGGGAACACAAAGTTTCTTTTCACTTGCAAACTCCACTCCATACATATATATGGGGAGGTACGAGCTCCAACTCGGTTTTACAGTGAAAACTGCAGGAACTTCAAACCGGTCACTAGGAAACAGACTGAGAAACCAGAGTAAAAGTTTCTCCTGCAACCCGTTCCCTTTGTGCTAGATGAACGAAAGTCTCTCCACATGCTCAGTTCTGAGAGATAAGTGTGTGTGAAAGCCGTACTTCACCTAGCTTGTTGGGAACACAAAGTTTCTTTTCAGTTGCAAACTCCACTCCATACATATATATGGGGAGGTACGAGCTCCAACTCGGTTTTACAGTGAAAACTGCAGGAACTTCAAACCGGCACTAGGAAACAGACTGAGAAACCAGAGTAAAGTTTCTCCTGCAACCCGTTCCCTTTGTGCTAGATGAACGAACGTCTCTCCACATGCTCAGTTCTGAGAGATAAGTGTGTGTGAAAGCCGTCCTTCACCTAGCTTGTTGGGAACACAAAGTTTCTTTTCAGTTGCAAACTCCACTCCATACATATATATGGGGAGGTACTAGCTCCAACTCGGTTTTACAGTGAAAACTGCAGGAACTTCAAACCGGCAGTAGGAAAGAGACTGAGAAACCAGAGTAAAAGTTTCTACCTGCAATCCGTTCCCTTTGTGCTAGATGAACGAACGTCTCTCCTCATGCTCAATTCTGAGAGATAAGTGTGTGTGAAAGCCGTCCTTCACCTAGCTTGTTGGGAACACAAAGTTTCTTTTCACTTGCAAACTCCACTCCATACATATATATGGGGAGGTACGAGCTCCAACACGGTTTTACAGTGAAAACTGCAGGAACTTCAAACCGGCACTAGGAAACAGACTGAGAAACCAGAGAAAAAGTTTCACCTGCAACCCATTCCCTTTGTGCTAGATGAACGAACGTCTCTCCACATGCTCATTTCTGAGAGATAAGTGTGTGTGAAAGCCGTCCTTCACCTAGCTTGTTGGGAACACAAAGTTTCTTTCAACTTGCAAACTCCACTCCATAGATATATATCGGGAGGTACGAGCTCCAACTCGGTTTTACAGTGAAAACTGCAGGAACTTCATACCGGCACTAGGAAACAGACTGAGAACCAGAGTAAAAGTTTCTCCTGCAACCCGTTCCCTTTGTGCTAGATGAACGAACGTCTCTCCACATGCTCAGTTCTGAGAGATATGTGTGTGTGAAAGCCGTGCTTCAACTAGCTTGTTGGGAACACAAAGTTTCTTTTCACTTGCAAGCTCCAATCCATACATATATATGGGGAGGTACGAGCTCCAACTCGGTTTTACAGTGAAAACGGCAGGAACTTCAAACCGGCACTAGGAAACAGACTGAGAAACCAGAGTAGAAAGTTTCTCCTGCAACCCCTTCCCTTTGTGCTAGATGAAACGAACTGTCTCTCCACATGCTCAGTTCTGAGAGATAAGTGTGTGTGAAAGCCGTCCTTCACCTAGCTTGTTGGGAACACAAAGTTTCTTTCCACTTGCAAACTCCACTCCATACATATATATGGGGAGGTACGAGCTCCAACTCGGTTTTACAGTGAAAACTGCAGGAACTTCAAACCGGCACTAGGAAACAGACTGAGAAACCAGAGTAAAAGTTTCTCCTGCAACCCGTTCCCTTTGTGCTAGATGAACGAACGTCTCTCCACATGCTCAGTTCTGAGAGATAAGTGTGTGTGAAAGCCGTCCTTCACCTAGCTTGTTGGGAACACAAAGTTTCTTTTCACTTGCAAACTCCACTCCATACATATATATGGGGAGGTACGAGCTCCAACTCGGTTTTACAGTGAAAACTGCAGGAACTTCATACCGGCACTAGGAAACAGACTGAGAAACCAGAGTAAAAGTTTCTCCTGCAACCCGTTCCCTTTGTGCTAGATGAACGAAAGTCTCTCCACATGCTCAGTTCTGAGAGATAAGTGTGTGTGAAAGCCGTCCTTCAACTAGCTTGTTGGGAACACAAAGTTTCTTTTCACTTGCAAACTCCACTCCATACATATATATGGGGAGGTACGAGCTCCAACACGCGTTTTACAGTGATAAACTGCAGGAACTTCAAACCGGCACTAGGAAACAGACTGAGAAATCCAGAGTAAAAGTTTCTCCTGCAACCCGTTCCCTTTGTGCTAGATGAAGGAACGTCTCTCCACATGCTCAGTTCTGAGAGATAAGTGTGTGTGAAAGCCTGCATTCACCTAGCTTGTTAGGGAACACAAAGTTTCTTTTCACTTGCAAACTCCACTCCATACATATATATGGGGAGGTACTAGCTCCAACTCAGTTTTACAGTGAAAACTGCAGGAACTTCAAACCGGCACTAGGAAACAGACTGAGAAACCAGAGTAAAAGTTTCTCCTGCAACCGTTCCATTTGTGCTAGATGAACGAAAGTCTCTCCGCATGCTCAGTTCTGAGAGATAAGTGTGTGTGAAAGCCGCCTTCACCTAGCTTGTTAGGGAACACAAAGTTTCTTTTCACTTGCAATCTCCACTCCATACATATATATGGGGAGGTACTAGCTCCAACTCGGTTTTACAGTGAAAACTGCAGGAACTTCAAACCGGCACTAGGAAACAGACTGAGAAACCAGAGTAAAAGGTTCTCCTGCAACCCGTTCCCTTTGTGCTAGATGAACGAACGTCTCTCCACATGCTCAGTTCTGAGAGATAAGTGTGTGTGAAAGCCGTCCTTCACCTAGCTTGTTGGGAACACAAAGTTTCTTTTCACTTGCAAACTCCACTCCATACATATATATGGGGAGGTACTAGCTCCAACTCGGTTTTACAGTGAAAACTGCAGGAACTTCAAACCGGCACTAGGAAACAGACTGAGAAACCAGAGTAAAAGATTTCTCCTGCAACCCGTTCCCTTTGTGCTAGATGAACGAACGTCTCTCCACATGCTCAGTTCTGAGAGATATGTGTGTGTGAAAGCCGTCCTTCACCTAGCTTGTTGGGAACACAAAGTTTCTTTTCACTTGCAAGCTCCAATCCATACATATATATGGGGAGGTACGAGCTCCAACTCGGTTTTACAGGGAAAACTGCAGGAACTTCAAACCGGCACTAGGATAGAGACTGAGAAACCAGAGAAATTGTTTCTCCTGCAACCCGTTCCATTTGTGCTGGATGAACGAACTTCCCTCCACATGCTCAATTCTGAGAGATAAGTGTGAGTGAAAGCCGTCCTTCACCTAGCTTGTTGGGAACACAAAGTTTCTTTTCACTTGCAAACTCCACTCCATACATATATAGGGGAAGTACGAGCTCCTAATCGGTTTTACAGTGAAAACTGCAGGAACTTCAAACCGGCACTTGGAAACAGGCTGAGAAACCACAATAAAAGTTTCTCTTGCAACCCGTTCCCTATGTGCTAGATGAAGGTACGTCTCTCCACATGCTTAACTATGAGAGAAAATTGTGTTTGAATGCCGCCTTTCACCTAGCTTGTAGGGAACACAAAGTTTCTTTTCACTTGCAAACTCCACTCCATTCATATATATGGGGAGGTAATAGCTCCAAATCGATTTTACAGTGAAAATTGCAGGAACTTCAAACCGGCACTAGGAAACAGACTGAGAAACCAGAGTAAAAGTTTCTCCTGCAAACGGTTCCATTTGTGCTAGATGAACGAACGTCTCTCCACATGCTCAGTTCTGAGAGGTAAATGTGTGTGAAAGCCGCCCTTCACCTAGCTTGTAGGGAACACAAAGTTTCTTTTCACTTGCTGTCTCCACTCCATACATATATATGGGGAGGTACTAGCTCCAACTCGGTTTTACAGTGAAAACTGCAGGAACTTCAAACCGGCACTAGGAAACAGACTGAGAAACCAGAGTAAAAGGTTCTCCTGCAACCCTTACCCTTTGTGCTACATGAACGAAAGTCTCTCCGCATGCTCAGTACTGAGAGATACGTGTGTGTGAAAGCCGTCCTTCAACTAGCTTGTTGGGAACACAAAGTTTCTTTTCACTTGCAAACACCACTCCATATATATATATGGGGAGGTACTAGCTCCAACTGTGTTTTACAGTGAAAACTGCAGGAACTTCAATCCGGCACTAGGAAACAGACTGAGAAACCAGAGTAAAAGATTCTCCTGCAACCCGTTCCCTTTGTGCTAGATGAACGAACGTCTCTCCACATGCTCAGTTCTGAGAGATATGTGTGTGTGAAAGCCGTGTTTCAACTAGCTTGTTGGGAACACAAAGTTTCTTTTCACTTGCAAGCTCCAATCCATACATATAAATGGGGAGGTACGAGCTCAAACTCGGTTTTACAGGGAAAACTGCAGGAACTTCAAACCGGCACTAGGATAGAGACTGAGAAACCAGAGAAATAGTTTCTCCTGCAACCCGTTCCATTTGTGCTGGATGAACGAACTTCCCTCCACATGCTCAATTCTGAGAGATAAGTGTGAGTGAAAGCCGTCCTTCACCTAGCTTGTTGGGAACACAAAGTTTCTTTTCACTTGCAAATTCCAATCCATACATATATATGGGGAGGTACGAGCTCCAACTCGGTTTTACAGTGAATACTGCAGGAACTTCAAACCGGCACTAGGGAACTGACTGAGAAACCAGAGTTATAGTTTATCCTGCAACCCATTCCATTTGTGCTAGATGAACGAACGTCTCTCCACATGCTAAATTTTGAGAGATAAGTGTGTGTGAAAACCGCCCTTCAAATAGCTTGTTGGGAACACCAAGTTTCTTTTCACTTGCAAACTCCAATGCATACAATATATGGGGTGGTACGAGCTCCAAATCGGTTTTACAGAGAAAACTGCAGGAAATTCAAACCGGCACTAGGAAACAGACTGAGAAACCAGAGTAAAAGTTTCTCCTGCATTCCGTTCCCTTTCTGCTAGATGAACGAACGTCTCTCCACATGCTCAGTACTGAGAGATAAGTGTGTGTGAAAGCCGTCCTTCACCAAGCTTGTTGGGAACACAAAGATTCTTTTCACTTGAAAACTCCACTCCATACATATAAATGGGGAGGTACGAGCTCCAACTCTGTTTTACAGTGAAAACTGCAGGAAATTCAAACCGGCAGTAGGAAACAGACTGAGAAACCAGAGTAAAAGATTCTCCTGCAACCCGTTCCCTTTGTGCTAGATGAATGAACGTCTCTCCACATGCTCATTTCTGAGAAAAAAGTGTGTGTGAAAGCCGTACTTCACCCAGCTTGTTGGGAACACAAAGTTTCTTTTCACATGCTAAATCCACTCCATACATATATAAGGGGATTTACGAGCTCCAACTCATTTTTACAGTGAAAACTGCAGTAAATTCTAACAGGCACTAGGAAAGAGACTGAGAAGCCAGAGTAAAAGTTTCCCCAACAACACGGTCCCTTTGTGCTAGATGAACTAAATTCTCTCCACATGGTCATTTCTGAGAGATAAGTGTGTTTGAAAGCCGTACTTCACCTAGCTTGTTGGGAACACACAGTTTCTTTTAGGTTGCAAAATGCACTACATAAATATATATGGCGAGGGATGAGCTCCAAGACGGTTTTACAGTGAAAACTGCAGGAAATTCAAACCGGCACTAGGAAACAGACTGAGAAAACAGAGTAAAAGTTTCTCCTGCAACTCGTTCCCTTTGTGAAAGATGAACGAATATCTCTCCACATGCTCAGTTCTGAGAAGTAAGTGTGTGTGAAAGCCATCCTTCACCTAGCTTGTTGGGAACACAAAGTTTCTTTTCATTTGCAAACTCCACTCCCTACACATATATGGGGAGGTAGTAGCTCCAACTCTATTTTACTGTGAAAACTGCAGGTACATCAAACTGGCAGTAGGAAACAGACTGAGAATCCAGAGTACAATTTCTCCTGCAACACGTTCCCTTTGTGCTACTTGAACGAACGTCCCTCCACATGCTCAGTTCTGAGAGATATGTGTGTGTGAAAGCCGTGCTTCACATAGCTTGTTGGGAACACAAATTTTCTTTTCACATGCAAGCTCCAATCCATACATATATATGGGGAGGTACGAGCTCCAACTCGGTTTTACAGTGAAAACGGCAGTAACTTCAAACCGGCACTAGGAAACAGACTGAGAATCCAGAGTAGAAATTTCACCTGCAACCCGTTCCCTTTGTGCTACATGAACGAACGTCTCTCCACATGCTCAGTTCTGAGAGATATGTGTGTGTGAAAGCCGTGCTTCACCTAGCTTGTTGGGAACACAAATTTTCTTTTCACTTGCAAACTCCAATGCATACAATATATGGGGTGGTACGAGCTCCAAATCGGTTTAACAGTGAAAACTGCAGGAAATTCAAACCGGCACTAGGAAACAGACTGAGAAAAAAGAGTAAAAGTTTCACCTGCAATTCGTTCCCTTTGTGCTAGATGAACGAACATCTCTCCACATGCTCAAATCTGAGAGATAAGTGGGTGTGAAAGCCGTCCTTCACCTAGCTTGTTGGGAACACAAAGTTTCTTTTCAGTTGCAAACCCCACTCCATACATATATATGGGGAGGTACGAGCTCCAACTCGGTTTTACAGTGAAAACTGCAGGAACTACAAAACGGCACTAGGAAACAGACTGAGAAACCAGAGTAAAAGTTTCCCTGCAACCCGTTCCCTTTGTGCTAGATGAACGAACGTCTCTCCACATGCTCAATTCTGAGAGATAACTGTGTGTGAAAGCCGCACTTCACCTAGCTTGTTGGGAACACAAAGTTTCTTTTCACCTGCAAACTCCACTCCATACATATATAAGGGGAGGTACGAGCTCCAACTCGGTTTTACAGTGAAAACTGCAGGAAATTCAAACCGGCACTAGGAAACAGACTGAGAAACCAGAGTAAAAGTTTCACCTGCAATTCGTTCCCTTTGTGCTAGCTGAAAGATCAACTCACCACATGCTCAGTTCTGAGAGATAAGTGTGTGTGAAAGCCGTTCTTCACCTAGCTTGTTGGAAACGCAAAGTTTCTTTTCAATTGCAAACTCCACTCCATACATATATATGGGGAGGTTCGAGCTCCAACTCGGTTTTACAGTGAAAACTGCAGGAACTTCAAACCGGCACAAAGAAAAACACTGAGAAACCAGAGTAAAAGTTACTCCTGCAACCCGTTACCTTTGTGCTAGATGAACGAAAGTCTCTCCGCATGCTCAGTTCTGAGAGATAAGTGTGTGTGAAAGCCGACCTTCACCTAGCTTGTTGGGAACACAAAGTTTCTTTTCACTTGCACACTCCACTCCATAAACGTATATGGGGAGGTACGAGCTCCAAATCTGTTTTACAGTGAAAACTGCAGTAACTTCAAACCGGCACTATGAAACAGTCTGAGAAACCAGAGTAAAAGTTTCTCCTGCAACCCGTTCCCTTTGTGCTAGATGAACGAACGTCTATCAGCATGCTCATTTCTGAGAGATAAGTGTGTGTGAAAGCCTCCATTCACCTAGCTTGTTGGGAACACAATATTTGTTTTCAGTTGCAAATTCCACTCCATACATATATATGGGGAGGTACAAGCTCCAACTCTGTTTTACAGTGAAAACGGCAGGAACTTCAAACCGGCACTAGGAAACACACTGAGAAACCAGAGTAGAAGTTTCTCCTGCAAACATTTCCCTTTGTGCTAGATGAACGAATGTCTCTCCACATGATCAGTTCTGAGAGATACGTGTGTTTGAAAGCCGTCCTTCACCTAGCTTGTTGGGAACACAAAGTTTCTTTTCACTTGCAAACACCACTCCATACATATATATGGGGAGGTACTAGCTCCAACTGTGTTTTACAGTGTAAACGGCAGGAACTTTAAACCGGCACTAGGAAACAGACTGAGAAACCAGAGTAAAAGTTTCCCCTGCAACCCATTCCCTTTGTGCTAGATGAACGAACGTCTCTCCACATGCTCAGTTCTGAGAGATATGTGTGTGTGAAAGCCGTGCTTCAACTAGCTTGTTGGGAACACAAAGTTTCTTTTCACTTGCAAATTCCAATCCATACATATATATGGGGAGGTACGAGCTCCAACTCGGTTTTACAGTGAATACTGCAGGAACTTCAAACCGGCACTAGGGAACTGACTGAGAAACCAGAGTTATAGTTTATCCTGCAACCCATTCCATTTGTGCTAGATGAACGAACGTCTCTCCACATGCTAAATTTTGAGAGATAAGTGTGTGTGAAAACCGCCCTTCAAATAGCTTGTTGGGAACACCAAGTTTCTTTTCACTTGCAAACTCCAATGCATACAATATATGGGGTGGTACGAGCTCCAAATCGGTTTTACAGAGAAAACTGCAGGAAATTCAAACCGGCACTAGGAAACAGACTGAGAAACCAGAGTAAAAGTTTCTCCTGCATTCCGTTCCCTTTCTGCTAGATGAACGAACGTCTCTCCACATGCTCAGTACTGAGAGATAAGTGTGTGTGAAAGCCGTCCTTCACCAAGCTTGTTGGGAACACAAAGATTCTTTTCACTTGAAAACTCCACTCCATACATATAAATGGGGAGGTACGAGCTCCAACTCTGTTTTACAGTGAAAACTGCAGGAAATTCAAACCGGCAGTAGGAAACAGACTGAGAAACCAGAGTAAAAGATTCTCCTGCAACCCGTTCCCTTTGTGCTAGATGAATGAACGTCTCTCCACATGCTCATTTCTGAGAAAAAAGTGTGTGTGAAAGCCGTACTTCACCCAGCTTGTTGGGAACACAAAGTTTCTTTTCACATGCTAAATCCACTCCATACATATATAAGGGGATTTACGAGCTCCAACTCATTTTTACAGTGAAAACTGCAGTAAATTCTAACAGGCACTAGGAAAGAGACTGAGAAGCCAGAGTAAAAGTTTCCCCAACAACACGGTCCCTTTGTGCTAGATGAACTAAATTCTCTCCACATGCTCAGTTCTGAGAGATAAGTGTGTGTGAAAGCCGTACTTCACCTAGCTTGTTGGGAACACAAAGTTTCTTTTCAGTTGCAAAATCCACTAGATAAATATATATGGGGAGGTATGAGCTCCAACACGGTTTTACAGTGAAAAATGCAGGAAATTCAAACCGGCACTAGGAAACAGACTGAGAAAACAGAGTAAAAGTTTCTCCTGCAACTCGTTCCCTTTGTGAAAGATGAACGAATATCTCTCCACATGCTCAGTTCTGAGAAGTAAGTGTGTGTGAAAGCCATCCTTCACCTAGCTTGTTGGGAACACAAAGTTTCTTTTCATTTGCAAACTCCACTCCCTACACATATATGGGGAGGTAGTAGCTCCAACTCTATTTTACTGTGAAAACTGCAGGTACATCAAACTGGCAGTAGGAAACAGACTGAGAATCCAGAGTACAATTTCTCCTGCAACACGTTCCCTTTGTGCTACTTGAACGAACGTCCCTCCACATGCTCAGTTCTGAGAGATATGTGTGTGTGAAAGCCGTGCTTCACATAGCTTGTTGGGAACACAAATTTTCTTTTCACATGCAAGCTCCAATCCATACATATATATGGGGAGGTACGAGCTCCAACTCGGTTTTACAGTGAAAACGGCAGTAACTTCAAACCGGCACTAGGAAACAGACTGAGAATCCAGAGTAGAAATTTCACCTGCAACCCGTTCCCTTTGTGCTACATGAACGAACGTCTCTCCACATGCTCAGTTCTGAGAGATATGTGTGTGTGAAAGCCGTGCTTCACCTAGCTTGTTGGGAACACAAATTTTCTTTTCACTTGCAAACTCCAATGCATACAATATATGGGGTGGTACGAGCTCCAAATCGGTTTAACAGTGAAAACTGCAGGAAATTCAAACCGGCACTAGGAAACAGACTGAGAAAAAAGAGTAAAAGTTTCACCTGCAATTCGTTCCCTTTGTGCTAGATGAACGAACATCTCTCCACATGCTCAAATCTGAGAGATAAGTGGGTGTGAAAGCCGTCCTTCACCTAGCTTGTTGGGAACACAAAGTTTCTTTTCAGTTGCAAACCCCACTCCATACATATATATGGGGAGGTACGAGCTCCAACTCGGTTTTACAGTGAAAACTGCAGGAACTACAAAACGGCACTAGGAAACAGACTGAGAAACCAGAGTAAAAGTTTCCCTGCAACCCGTTCCCTTTGTGCTAGATGAACGAACGTCTCTCCACATGCTCAATTCTGAGAGATAACTGTGTGTGAAAGCCGCACTTCACCTAGCTTGTTGGGAACACAAAGTTTCTTTTCACCTGCAAACTCCACTCCATACATATATAAGGGGAGGTACGAGCTCCAACTCGGTTTTACAGTGAAAACTGCAGGAAATTCAAACCGGCACTAGGAAACAGACTGAGAAACCAGAGTAAAAGTTTCACCTGCAATTCGTTCCCTTTGTGCTAGATGAACGAACGTCTCTCCACATGCTCAGTTCTGAGAGATAAGTTTGTGTGAAAGCCGTTCTTCACCTTGCTTGTTGGGAACACAAAGTTCCTTTTCAGGTGCAAACTCCACTCCATACATATATATGGGGATGTACGAGCTGCCAACCGGTTTTACAGTGAAAACTGCAGGAACTTCAAACCGGCAGTAGGAAACACACTGAGAAACCAGAGTAATATTTTCTCCTGCAAACCTTTCCCTTTGTGCTAGGTGAACGATCGTCTCTCCGCATGCTCAGTTCTGAGAGATAAGTGTGTGTGAAAGCCGCACTTCACCTAGCTTATTGGGAACACAAAGTTTCTTTTCACTTGCAAATTTCACTCCATACATACATATGGGGAGGTACGAGCTCCAACTCGGTTTTACAGTGAAAACTGCAGGAACTTCAAACCGGCACTAGGAAACACACTGAGAAATCAGAGTAAAATTTTTTCCTGCAACCCGTTCCGTTAGTGCAAGATGAACGAACGTCTCTCCACATGCTCATTTCTGAGATAAAAGTGTGTGTGAAAGCCGTACTTCACCTAGCTTGTTGGGAACACAAAGATTCTTTTCACTTGCAAACTCCACTCCATACATATATATGGGGAGGTTCGAGCTCCAACTCTTTTTTACAGTGAAAAATGCAGTAAATTCAAACCGGCACTAGGAAACAGACTGAGAAACCAGAGTAAAATTTCTCCTGCAACACGTTCCCTTTGTGCTAGATGAACGAAAGTCTCTCTACATGCTCAGTTCTGAGAAGTAAGTGTGTGTGAAAGCCATCCTTCACCTAGCTTGTTGGGAACACAAAGTTTCTTTTCATTTTCAAACTCCACTCCCTACACATATATGGGGAGGTACTAGCTCCAACTCTATTTTACAGTGAAAACTGTAGGTACATCAAACCGGCAGTAGGAAACAGACTGAGAATCCAGAGTACAATTTCTCCTGCAACCCGTTCCATTTGTGCTACATGAACGAACGTCTCTCCACATGCTCAGTTCTGAGAGCTAAGGGTGTGTGAAAGCCGTGCTTCACCTAGCTTGTTGGGAACACAAATTTTCTTTTCACATGCAAGCTCCAATCCATACATATATATGGGGAGGTACGAGCTCCAAATCGGTTTTACAGTGAAAACTGCAGGAAATTCAAACCGGCACTAGGAAACAGACTGAGAAAAAAGAGTAAAAGTTTCACCTGCAATTCGTTCCATTGTGCTAGATGAACGAACATCTCTCCGCATGCTCAATTCTGAGAGATAAGTGGGTGTGAAAGCCGTCCTTCACCTAGCTTGTTGGGAACACAAAGTTTCTTTTGAATTGCAAACCCCACTCCATACATATATATGGGGAGGTACGAGCTCCAACTCGGTTTTACAGTAAAAACTGCAGGAACTTCAAACCGGCACTAGGAAACAGACTGAGAAACCAGAGTAAAAATTTCTCCTGCAACCCGTTCCGTTTGTGCTAGACGAACGAACGTCTCTCCGCATGCTCAGTTCTGAGAGATAAGTGTGTGTGAAAGCCGTCCTTCACCTAGCTTGTTGGGAACACAAAGTTTCTTTTCACTTGCAAACTCCACTCCATACATATATATGGGGAGGTACGAGCTCCAACTCGGTTTTACAGTGAAAACTGCAGGAACTTCAAACCGGCACAAAGAAAAAGACTGAGAAACCAGAGTAAAAGTTACTCCTGCAACCCGTTACCTTTGTGCTAGATGAACGAAAGTCTCTCCGCATGCTCAGTTCTGAGAGATAAGTGTGTGTGAAAGCCGACCTTCACCTAGCTTGTTGGGAACACAAAGTTTCTTTTCACTTGCACACTCCACTCCATACACATATATGGGGAGGTACGAGCTCCAAATCTGTTTTACAGTGAAAACTGCAGTAACTTCAAACCGGCACTAGGAAACAGTCTGAGAAACCAGAGTAAAAGTTTCTCCTGCAACCCGTTCCCTTTGTGCTAGATGAACGAACGTCTATCAGCATGCTCATTTCTGAGAGATAAGTGTGTGTGAAAGCCTCCATTCACCTAGCTTGTTGGGAACACAATATTTGTTTTCAGTTGCAAATTCCACTCCATACATATATATGGGGAGGTAGTAGCTCCAACTCTGTTTTACAGTGAAAACAGCAGGAACTTCAAACCGGCACTAGGAAACACACTGAGAAACCAGAGTAGAAGTTTCTCCTGCAAACCTTTACCTTTGTGCTAGATAAACGAATGTCTCTCCACATGCTCAGTTCTGAGAGATACGTGTGTTTGAAAGCCGTCCTTCACCTAGCTTGTTGGGAACACAAAGTTTCTTTTCACTTGCAAACACCACTCCATACATATATATGGGGAGGTACTAGCTCCAACTGTGTTTTACAGTGAAAACGGCAGGAACTTTAAACCGGCACTAGGAAACAGACTGAGAAACCAGAGTAAAAGTTTCCCCTGCAACCCGTTCCCTTTGTGCTAGATGAACGAACGTCTCTCCACATGCTCAGTTCTGAGAGATATGTGTGTGTGAAAGCCGTGCTTCAACTAGCTTGTTGGGAACACAAAGTTTCTTTTCACTTGCAAGCTCCAATCCATACATATATATGGGGAGGTACGAGCTCCAACTCGGTTTTACAGTGAAAACTGCAGGAAATTCAAACCGCAGTAGGAAACAGACTGAGAAACCAGAGTAAAAGATTCTCCTGCAACCCGTTCCCTTTGTGCTAGATGAATGAACGTCTCTCCACATGCTCATTTCTGAGATAAAAGTGTGTGTGAAAGCCGTACTTCACCCAGCTTGTTGGGAACACAAAGTTTCTTTTCACTTGCTAAATCCACTCCATACATATATAAGGGGATTTACGAGCTCCAACTCGTTTTTACAGTGAAAACTGCAGTAAATTCTAACAGGCACTAGGAAAGAGACTGAGAAGCCAGAGTAAAAGTTTCCCCAACAACACGGTCCCTTTGTGCTAGATGAACTAAATTCTCTCCACATGCTCAGTTCTGAGAAATAAGTGTGTGTGAAAGCCGTCCTTCACCTAGCTTGTTGGGAACACAAAGTTTCTTTTCAGTTGCAAAATCCACTAGATAAATATATATGGGGAGGTATGAGCTCCAACTCGGTTTTACAGTGAAACATGCAGGAAATTCAAACCGGCACTAGGAAACAGACTGAGAAACCAGAGTAAAAGTTTCTCCTGCAACTCGTTCCCTTTGTGAAAGATGAACGAACATCTCTCCACATGCTCAGTTCTGAGAAGTAAGTGTGTGTGAAAGCCAACCTTCACCTAGCTTGTTGGGAACACAAAGTTTCTTTTCATTTGCAAACTCCACTCCCTACACATATATGGGGAGGTAGTAGCTCCAACTCTATTTTACTGTGAAAACTGCAGGTACATCAAACTGGCAGTAGGAAACAGACTGAGAATCCAGAGTACAATTTCTCCTGCAACACGTTCCCTTTGTGCTACATGAACGAACGTCTCTCCACATGCTCAGTTCTGAGAGATATGTGTGTGTGAAAGCCGTGCTTCACCTAGCTTGTTGGGAACACAAATTTTCTTTTCACATGCAAGCTCCAATCCATACATATATATGGGGAGGTACGAGCTCCAACTCGGTTTTACAGTGAAAACGGCAGTAACTTCAAACCGGCACTAGGAAACAAACTGAGAATCCAGAGTAGAAATTTCACCTGCAACCCGTTCCCTTTGTGCTACATGAACGAACGTCTCTCCACATGCTCAGTTCTGAGAGATATGTGTGTGTGAAAGCCGTGCTTCACCTAGCTTGTTGGGAACACAAATTTTCTTTTCACTTGCAAACTCCAATGCATACAATATATGGGGTGGTACGAGCTCCAAATCGGTTTAACAGTGAAAACTTCAGGAAATTCAAACCGGCACTAGGAAACAGACTGAGGAAAAAGAGTAAAACTTTCACCTGCAATTCGTTCCCTTTGTGCTAGATGAACGAACATCTCTCCACATGCTCAAATCTGAGAGATAAGTGGGTGTGAAAGCCGTCCTTCACCTAGCTTGTTGGGAACACAAAGTTACTTTTCAGTTGCAAACCCCACTCCATACATATATATGGGGAGGTACGAGCTCCAACTCGGTTTTACAGTGAAAACTGCAGGAACTACAAAACGGCACTAGGAAACAGACTGAGAAACCAGAGTAAAATTTTCACCTGCAATTCGTTCCCTTTTTGCTAGATGAACGAACGTCTCTACACATGCTCAGTTCTGAGAGATAAGTTTGTGTGAAAGCCGTTCTTCACCTTGCTTGTTGGGAACACAAAGTTTCTTTTCAGTTGCAAACTCCACTCCATACATATATATGGGGATGTACGAGCTGCCAACCGGTTTTACAGTGAAAACTGCAGGAACTTTAAACCGGCAGTAGGAAACACACTGAGAAACCAGAGTAAAATTTTCTCATGCAACCCGTTCCCTTTGTGCTAGGTGAACGATCGTCTCTCCGCATGCTCAGTTCTGAGAGATAAGTGTGTGTGAAAGCCGCACTTCACCTATCTTGTTGGGAACACAAAGTTTCTTTTCACTTGCAAATTCCACTCCATACATACATATGGGGAGGTACGAGCTCCAACTCGGTTTTACAGTGAAAACTGCAGGAACTTCAAACCGGCACTGGGAAACACACTGAGAAACCAGAGTAAAAGTTTCTCCTGCAACCCGTTCCCTTTGTGCTAGATGAACGAACGTCTATCAGCATGCTGATTTCTCAGAGTTAAGTGTGTGTGAAAGCCTCCATTCACCTAGCTTGTTGGGAACACAATATTTGTTTTCAGTTGCAAATTCCACTCCATACATATATATGGGGAGGTACTAGCTCCAACTCTGTTTTACAGTGAAAACGGCAGGAACTTCAAACCGGCACTAGGAAACACACTGAGAAACCAGAGTAGAAGTTTCTCCTGCAAACCTTTCCCTTTGTGCTAGATAAACGAATGTCTCTCCACATGCTCAGTTCTGAGAGATACGTGTGTTTGAAAGCCGTCCTTCACCTAGCTTGTTGGGAACACAAAGTTTCTTTTCACTTGCAAACACCACTCCATACATATATATGGGGAGGTACTAGCTCCAACTGTGTTTTACAGTGAAAACGGCAGGAACTTTAAACCGGCACTAGGAAACAGACTGAGAAACCAGAGTAAAAGTTTCCCCTGCAACCCGTTCCCTTTGTGCTAGATGAACGAACGTCTCTCCACATGCTCAGTTCTGAGAGATATGTGTGTGTGAAAGCCGTGCTTCAACTAGCTTGTTGGGAACACAAAGTTTCTTTTCACTTGCAAGCTCCAATCCATACATTTATATGGGGAGGTACGAGCTCCAACTCGGTTTTACAGTGAATACTGCAGGAACTTCAAACCGGCACTAGGGAACTGACTGAGAAACCAGAGTTAAAGTTTATCCTGCAACCCATTCCATTTGTGCTAGATGAACGAACGTCTCTCCACATGCTAAATTTTGAGAGATAAGTGTGTGTGAAAACCGCCCTTCAAATAGCTTGTTGGGAACACCAAGTTTCTTTTCACTTGCAAATTCCAATGCATACAATATATGGGGTGGTACGAGCTCCAAATCGGTTTTACAGAGAAAACTGCAGGAAATTCAAACCGGCACTAGGAAACAGACTGAGAAACCAGAGTAAAAGTTTCTCCTGCATTCCGTTCCCTTTCTGCTAGATGAACGAACGTCTCTCCACATGCTCAGTACTGAGAGATAAGTGTGTGTGAAAGCCGTCCTTCACCAAGATTGTTGGGAACGCAAAGTTTCTTTTCACTTGCAAACTCCACTCCATACATATATATGGGGAGGTACGAGCTCCAACTCTGTTTTACTGTGAAAACTGCAGTAACTTCTAACCGGCACTAGGATAGACACTGAGAAACCAGAGTAAAATTTTCTCCTGCAAACCGTTCCTTTGTGCTAGATGAACGAACGTCTCTCCACATGCTCAGTACTGAGAGATAAGTGTGTGTGAAAGCCGCCCTTCACCAAGCTTGTTGGGAACACAAAGATTCTTTTCACTTGAAAACTCCACTCCATAAATATAATGGGGAGGTACGAGCTCCAACTCAGTTTTTACAGTGAAAACTGCAGGAAATTCAAACCGGCAGTAGGAAACAGACTGAGAAACCAGAGTAAAAGATTCTCCTGCAACCCGTTCCCTTTGTGCTAGATGAATGAACGTCTCTCCACATGCTCATTTCTGAGATAAAAGTGTGTGTGAAAGCCGTACTTCACCCAGCTTGTTGGGAACACAAAGTTTCTTTTCACTTGCTAAATCCACTCCATACATATATAAGGGGATTTACGAGCTCCAACTCGTTTTTACAGTGAAAACTGCAGTAAATTCTAACAGGCACTAGGAAAGAGACTGAGAAGCCAGAGTAAAATTTCCCCAACAACACGGTCCCTTTGGCTAGATGAACTAAATTCTCTCCACATGCTCAGTTCTGAGAGATAAGTGTGTGTGAAAGCCGTACTTCACCTAGCTTGTTGGGAACACAAAGTTTCTTTTCAGTTGCAAAATCCACTAGATAAATGTATATGGGGAGGTATGAGCTCCAACTCGGTTTTACAGTGAAACATGCAGGAAATTCAAACCGGCACTAGGAAACAGACTGAGAAACCAGAGTAAAAGTTTCTCCTGCAACTCGTTCCCTTTGTGAAAGATGAACGAACATCTCTCCACATGCTCAGTTCTGAGAAGTAAGTGTGTGTGAAAGCCATCCTTCACCTAGCTTGTTGGGAACACAAAGTTTCTTTTCATTTGCAAACTCCACTCCCTACACATATATGGGGAGGTAGTAGCTCCAACTCTATTTTACTGTGAAAACTGCAGGTACATCAAACTGGCAGTAGGAAACAGACTGAGAATCCAGAGTACAATTTCTCCTGCAACACGTTCCCTTTGTGCTACATGAACGAACGTCTCTCCACATGCTCAGTTCTGAGAGATATGTGTGTGTGAAAGCCGTGCTTCACCTAGCTTGTTGGGAACACAAATTTTCTTTTCACATGCAAGCTCCAATCCATACATATATATGGGGAGGTACGAGCTCCAACTCGGTTTTACAGTGAAAACGGCAGTAACTTCAAACCGGCACTAGGAAACAGACTGAGAATCCAGAGTAGAAATTTCACCTGCAACCCGTTCCCTTTGTGCTACATGAACGAACGTCTCTCCACATGCTCAGTTCTGAGAGATATGTGTGTGTGAAAGCCGTGCTTCACCTAGCTTGTTGGGAACACAATTTTCTTTTCACTTGCAAACTCCAATGCATACAATATATGGGGTGGTACGAGCTCCAAATCGGCTTAACAGTGAAAACTGCAGGAAATTCAAACCGGCACTAGGAAACAGACTGAGAAAAAAGAGTAAAAGTTTCACCTGCAATTCGTTCCCTTTGTGCTAGGATGAACGAACATCTCTCCACATGCTCAATTCTGAGAGAAAAGTGGGTGTGAAAGCCGTCCTTCACCTAGCTTGTTGGGAAACACAAAGTTTCTTTTCAGTTGCAAACCCCACTCCATACATATATATGGGGAGGTACGAGCTCCAACTCGGTTTTACAGTGAAAACTGCAGGAACTAAAAAACGGCACTAGGAAACAGACTGAGAAACCAGAGTAAAAGTTTCCCTGCAAACCGTTCCCTTGTGCTAGATGAACGAACGTCTCTCCACATGCTCAATTCTGAGAGATAACTGTGTGTGAAAGCCGCACTTCACCTAGCTTGTTGGGAACACAAAGTTTCTTTTCACCTGCAAACTCCACTCCATACATTTATAAGGGGAGGTACGAGCTCCAACTCGGTTTTACAGTGAAAACTGCAGGAAATTCAAACCGGCACTAGGAACCAGACTGAGAAACCAGAGTAAAAGTTTCACCTGCAATTCGTTCCCTTTGTGCTAGATGAACGAACGTCTCTCCACATGCTCAGTTCTGAGAGATAAGTTTGTGTGAAAGCCGTTCTTCACCTTGCTTGTTGGGAACACAAAGTTTCTTTTCAGTTGCAAACTCCACTCCATACATATATATGGGGATGTACGAGCTGCCAACCGGTTTTACAGTGAAAACTGCAGGAACTTCAAACCGGCAGTAGGAAACAGACTGAGAAACCAGAGTAAAATTTTCTCCTGCAACCCGTTCCCTTTGTGCTAGGTGAACGATCGTCTCTCCGCATGCTCAGTTCTGAGAGATATGTGTGTGTGAAAGCCACACTTCACCTAGCTTGTTGGGAACACAAAGTTTCATTTCAGTTGCAAACTCCACTCCATACATATATATGGGGAGGTATGAGCTCCAACTCGGTTTTACAGTGAAAACTGCAGTAACTTTAAACCGGCAAGGAAACAGAATGAAAACAGAGTAAAGTTTCTCCTGCAACCCGTTCCCTTTGTGCTAGATGAAAGAAATTCTCTACGCATTCTCAGTTCTGAGAGTTAAGTGCGTGTGAAAGCCGCCTTCACCTAGCTTGTTGGGAACACAAAGTTTCTTTCACTTGCAAACTCCACTCCATACATATATATCGGAATTACAAGCGCCAGCTCGGTTTTAAAGTGAAAAATGCAGAAATTTCAACCCAGCTGTAGGAAACAGACTGAGAATCCAGAGTAAAAGTGTATCCTGCAATCCGTTCCCTTTTTTCTAGATGAAAGACCGTGTATACACATGCTCATTTCTGAGAGATAATTGTGTGTGAAAGCCGTCCTTCAACTAGCTTGTTGGGTACACAAAGTTTCTTTTCAGTTGCAAACTCACTCCATATATATGTAGGGGAGGGTACTAGCTCCAAATCGGTTTTTACAGTGAAACTGCAGGAACTTCAACCGGCACTAGGAAACAGACAGAGAAACCAGAGAAAAAATTTCTCCTGCAATCCGTTCCCTTTGTGCTAGATGAACGAACGTCTCTCCACATGCTCAGTTCTGAGAAATATTTGTGTGTGAAAGCCGTCCTTCACCAAGCTTGTTGGGAACACAAAGTTTCTTTTCAGTTGCAAACTCCAATCCATACATATATATGGAGAGGTAGGACCTCCAACTCGATTTTACAGTGAAAACTGCAGTAACTTCAAACCGGCTCTAGGAAACAGACTGAGAATCCAGAGAAAAAGTTTCTCCTGCAACCCATTCCTTTTGTGCTAGATGAAAGAAAGTCTCTCCACATGCTCAGTTCTGAGAGATAAATGTGTGTGAAAGCCGTCCTTCAACTAACTTGTTGGGAACACAAAATTTCTTTTCACTTGAAACCCCAATCCATACATATATAT
>NW_022587912.1:0-34667 GCF_009834535.1 Camelus ferus | reverse complement strand
TAATTACCTCCCCTGTCCATGGGAGGCACTAGATGCTACCTGCGTTCCAGCCCAACCCACCCGCCATTTCCCCGACAGCACGCACTTGGAAGACTCGGGGAAGACACTCGAAAGGCTCCTAGGAGATCCCGGGGTTCTGCAGACAGAAGACGGAACCTCCCCACACTCAGAATTCCGGAACACGGTGACTGTGTGGGTGATGTTTAGGGCCGCCCCCACGCAGCTTCCTGGTATCACAGGTGTTCCCTCGCAAGGGGAAGTCCGCTAATTACCTCCCTGTCCATGGGAGGCACTAGATGCTACCTGTTTTCCACCCAACCCCCCCGCCTTTCCCCGGCAGCCCGCACTGGGAGGGACTCGGGGAAGACACTCGAAGGGCTCCTAGGAGATGCCGGGTGCTGCAGAGAGAAGACGGAACCTCCCCACACTCAGAATTCAGGAACACGGCTGACTGTGTGGGGGAAGTTCTGGGCCTTACTCCCACGAAGCTTCCTGGTGTCACTGGTGTTCCCTGGCAGGGGAAGTCCGCTAATTACCTCCCCTGTCCATGGGGAGGCACTAGATGCTACCGGCGTTTCCAGCCCACCCCCGCCTTCCCGGCAGCCCGCAGTGGGGGGACTCGGGAACACGCGAAGGGCTCCTAGGAGATCCCGGGTGCTGCAGACAGAAGACGGAACCTCCCCACACTCAGAATTCCGGAACACGGTTGACTGTGTGGGTGAGTTTAGGGCCGCCCTCCATGCCAGCTTCCTGCTGTCTCAGGTGTTCCCTCGCAAGGGGAAGTCCGCTATTACCTCCTCTTGTCCATGGGGAGGCACTAGATGCAATCAGCTTTTCCAGCCTACCCCCCGCCTTTCCCCGGCATTCCGCACTGTGAGGGACCCGGGGAAGACACTCGAAGAACTCCTAGGAGATCCCAGGTTCTGCAGACCGAAGACGGAACCTCCCCACACTCAGAATTCCGGAACACGGCTGACTGTGAGGGGGAGGTTCTGGGCCGCACTCCACGAAGCTTCCTGGTGTCACAGGTGTTCCCTGCAGGGGGAAGTCGCTAATTACCTCCCTGTAAAGGGGGAGGCACTAGATGCTACCTGCGTTTCCAGCCCAATCCCCGCATTTCCCCGGCAGCCCGCACTGGAGGGACTCGGGAAGAAACTCGAAGGGCTCCTAGGAGATCCCGGGTTCTGCAGACCAAAGACGGAACCTCCCCACACTCAGAATTCCGGAACACGGCTGACTGTGAGTGGGAGGTTCTGGGCCGCACTCCACGAAGATTCCTGGTGTCACAGGTGTTCCCTGGCAGGGGGAAGCCCGCTAATTACCTCCCTTGTCCATGGGGAGGCGCTAGATGCTACCTGCTTTTCGAGCCCAACCCCCGCCTTTCCGGACATCCCGCAGTGTAAGGGACTCGGGGAAGACACTCGAAGGGCTCGTAGGAGATCCCGGTTGCTGCAGACAGAAGACGGAACATCCCCACACTCAGAATTCCGGAACACGGCTGACTGTGTGGGGAAGTTCTGGGCCTTACTCCACGAAGCTTCCTGGTGTCACAGGTGTTCCCAGGCAGGGGGAAGTCCGCTAATTACCTCCCCTGTCCAGGGGGAGGCACTAGATGCTACCTGTGTTTCCAGCCCAACACCCGCATTTCCCCCACAGCCCGCACTGGGAGGGACTCGGGGAAGACACTCGAAGAGCTCCTAGGAGATCCCGGGTGCTGCAGACGAAGACGGAACCTCCCCACACTCAGAATTCAGGAACACGGCTGACTGTGTGGGGGAAGTTCTGGGCCTTACTCCACGAAGCTTCCTGGTGTCAGAGGTGTTCCCTGGCAGGGGGAAGCCGCTAATTACCTCCCCTGTCCAGGGGAGGCACTAGATGCTACCTGCGTTTCCAGCCCAACCCCCGCAATTCCCCGGCAGCCCGCAGTGGGAGGGACTCGGGGAAGACACGCGAAGGGCTCCTAGGAGATCCCGGGTGCTGCAAACAGAAGACGGAACCTCCCCACACTCAGAATTCCGGAACACGGCTGACTGTGAGGGGAGGTTCGGGGCCGCACTCCACGAATCTTCCTGGTGTCACAGGTGTTCCCTGGCAGGGGGAAGTCCGCTAATTACCTCCCTGTCCAGGGGGAGGCACTAGATGCTACCTGCGTTTCCAGCCATCCCCCGCCTTTCCCCGGCAGCCCGAAAAGGGAGGGACTCGGGGAGACACTCGAATGGCTCCTAGGTGATCCCTGGTGCTCCAGACAGAAGACGGAACCTCCCCACACTCAGAATTCCGGAACACGGGTGACTGTGAGGGTGAGGTGTAGGGCCGCCCTCCACGCAGCTTCCTGGTTCCACAGTTGTTCCCTCCCAAGGGAAAGTCAGCTAATTACCCCCCTGTCCATGGGAGGCACTAGATGCTACCTGCTTTTCGAGCCCAACCCCCGCCTTTCCCGGACATCACGCAGTGTAAGGGACTCGGGGAAGACACTCGAAGTGCTCCTAGGAGATCCCGGGTGCTGCAGACAGAAGACGGAACATCCCCACACTCAGAATTCCGGAACACGGCTGACTGTGTGGGGAAAGTTCTGGCCCTTACTCCACGAAGCTTCCTGGTGTCACAGGTGTTCCCTGGCAGGGGGAAGTCCGCTAATTACCTCCCCTGTCCAGGGGGTGGCACTACATGCTACCTGCGTTTCCAGCCCAACCCCTGCCTTTCCCAGGTAGCCCGCAGTGGGAGGGACTCGGGGAAGTCTCTCGAAGGGCTCCTAGGAGATCCCGGGTGCTGCATACAGAAGACGGAACCTCCCCACACTCAGAATTCCGGAACACGGCTGACTGTGTGGGTGATGTTTAGGGCCGCCCTCCACGCAGCTTCCTGATATCACAGGTGTTCCCTAGCAAGGGGAAGTCCGGTAATTACCTCCCCGGTCCATGGGAGGCACTAGATGCTACCTGTTTTTCCAGCCCAACCCCCGCATTTCCCCCGCAGCCCGCACTGGGAGGGACTCGGGGAAGACACTCGAAGGGCTCCTAGGAGATCCCGGGTGCTGCAGACCAAAGACGGAACCTCACCACACTCAGAATTCAGGAACAGGGCTGACTGTGTGGGGGAAGTTCTTGGCCTTACACCACGAAGCTTCCTGGTGTCACAGGTGTTCCCTGGCAGGGGTAAGTCCGCTAATTACCTCCCATGTCCAGGGGGAGGCACTAGATGCTACCTGCTTTTCCAGCCCAACCCCGCAATTCCCCGGCAGCCCGCAGTGGGAGGGACTCGGGGAAGACACGCGAAGGGCTCCTAGGAGATCCCGGGTGCTGCAAACAGAAGACGGTACCTCCCCACACTCAGAATTCAGGAACACGGGTGACTGTGTGGGTGAGGTTTAGGGCCGCCCTCCACGCACGTTTCCTGGGTGTCTCAGGTGTTTCCCTGGGCAAGGGGAAGTCCGCTAATTTCCTCCCCTGTCCATGGGGAGGCACTAGATGCTACCTGCGTTGTCCAAGCCCCAACCCCCGACCTTTACCCCGGCAGCCCGCACCTGTGAGGGAATCGGGGAAGACACTCGAAGGGCTCCTAGGAGTATCACGGGTTCTGCAGAGGACCGGAAGACGGATTCCTCCCCACACTCAGAATTTCCCGGAGACACGGGTGACTGTGTGGGTGAGGTTTAGGGCGGGACCTCCACGCAGCTTCCTGGTGTCCACCGGTGTTTCCCCATCGGCAAGGGGATACCGTCTAATTACCCTCCACCTCCACTGTCCAGGGGAGGGCACTAGATCTACCTGCTTTTCAAGCCCAACCCCCGCCTTTCCCCGGCAAGCCCGCAGTGGGAGGGACTCAGGGAAGACTCTCGAAGGGCTCCTAGGAGATCCCGGTGCTGCAGGACAGAAGACGGAACCTCCCCACACTCAGAATTCCGGAACACGGGACTGTGTGGGTGAGGTTTAGGGCCGCCCTCCACGCAGCTTCTGGTTTCTAACAGTTGTTCCCTCGCAAGGGGAAGTCAGCTAATTACCCTCCCCTGTCCATGGTGGAGGCACTAGATGCTACCTGCTTTTTGAGCCCAACCCCCGCCATTCCCGGACATCCCGCAGTGTAAGGGACTCGGGGAAGACACTCGAAGGGCTCCTAGGAGATCCCCGGGGTGCTGCAGACAGAAGACGGAACATCCCCACACTCAGAATTCCGGAACACGGCTGACTGTGTGGGGGAAGTTTCTGGCCTTACTCCACGAAGCTTCCTGGTGTCAAAGGTGTCCCTGGCAGGGGGGAAGTCCGCTAATTACCTCCCTGTCCAGGGGGAGGCACTAGATGCTACCTGCGTTTCCAGCCGAACCCCCCCCGCCTTTCCCCGGCAGCCCGCAAAGGGAGGCGACTCGGGGAAGACACTCGAATGGCTCCTAGGTGATCCCTGGTGCTGCAGACAGAAGACGGAACCTCCCCACACTCAGAATTCCGGAACACGTGTGACTGTGTGGGTGAGGTTTAGGGCCGCCCTCCACGCAGCTTCCTGGTTCCACAGTTGTTCCCTCGCAAGGGGAAGTCAGCTAATTACCTCCCCTGTCCATGGGGAGGCACTAGATGCTACCTGCTTTTCGAGCCCAACCCCGCCTTTCCGGACATCCCGCAGTGTAAGGGACTCGGGGAAGACACTCGAAGGGCTCCTAGGAGATCCCGGGTGCTGCAGACAGAAGACGGAACATCCCCACACTCAGAATTCCGGAACACGGCTGACTGTGTGGGGGAAGTTCTGGGCCTTACTCCACGAAGCTTCCTGGTGTCACAGGTGTTCCCTGGCAGGGGGAAGTCCGCTAATTATCTCCCCTGTCCAGGGGGAGGCACTAGATGCTACCTGCGTTTCCAGGCCAACCCCCACCATTCCCCTACATCCCGCACTCGGAGGGACTCGGGAAGACACTCGAAGGGCTCCTAGGAGATCCCGGGTTCTGCAGACCGAAGACGGAACCTCCCCACACTTAGAATTCCGGAACACGGTTGACTGTGTGGGTGAGGTTTAGGGCCGCCCTCCAAGCAGCTTCCTGGTGTCTCAGGTGTTCCCTCGCAAGGGGAAGTCCGCTAATTACCTCCCCTGTCCATGGGGAGGCACTAGATGCTACCTGCGTTTCCAGCCCAACCCCCGCCTTTCCCCGGGAGCCCGCAAAGGGAGGGACTAGGGGAAGACACTCGAAGGGCTCCTAGGAGATCCCGGGTGCTGCAGAAAGAAGACGGAACATCCCCACACTCAGAATTCCGGAACACGGCTGACTGTGTGGGGGAAGTTCTGGGCCTTACTCACGAAGCTTCCTGGTGTCACAGGTGTTCCCTGGAAGGGGGAAGTCCGCTAATTACCTCCCCTGTTCAGGGGGAGGCACTAGATGCTACCTGCGTTTCCAGCCCAACCCCCGCTTTTCCCTGGCAGCCCGCACTGGGAGGGACTCGGGGAAGACACTCGAAGAGCTCCTAGGAGATCCCGGGTGCTGAAAACAGATGACGGAACCTCCCCACACTCAGAATTCCGGAACACGGCTGACTGTGAGTGGGAGGTTCGGGGCCGCACTCCACGAATCTTCCTGATATCACAGGTGTTCCCTCGCAAGGGGAAGTCCGCTAATTACCTCCCCGGTCCATGGGGTGGCACTAGATGCTACCTGTGTTTCCAGCCCAACGCCCGCATTTCCCCCGCAGCCCGCACTGGGAGGGACTCGGGGAAGACACTCGAAGGGCTCCTAGGAGATCCCGGGTGCTGCAGACCAAAGACGGAACCTCACCACACTCAGAATTCAGGAACACGGCTGACTGTGTGGGGGAAGTTCTGGGCCTTACTCCACGAAGCTTCCTGGTGTCACAGGTGTTCCCTCGCAAGGGGAATTCCGCTAATTACCTCCCCTGTCCATGGGGAGGCACTAGATGCTACCTGCTTTTCCAGCCCAACCCCCGCCTTTCCCCGGCAGCCCGCAGTGGGAGGGACTCGGGGAAGACTCTCGAAGGGCTCCTAGGAGATCCCGGTTGCTGCAGACAGAAGACGGAACCTCCCCACACTCAGAATTCCGGAACACGGGTGACTGTGTGGGTGAGGTTTAGGGCCGCCCTCCACGCAGCTTCCTGGTTTCTACAGTTGTTCCCTCGCAAGGGGAAGTCAGCTAATTACCTCCCCTGTCCATGGGGAGGCACTAGATGCTACCTGCTTTTGAGCCCAACCCCCGCCTTTCCCGGACATCCCGCAGTGTAAGGGACTCGGGGAAGACACTCGAAGGGCTCCTAGGAGATCCCGGGTGCTGCAGACAGAAGACGGAACATCCCCACACTCAGAATTCCGGAACACGGCTGACTGTGTGGGGGAAGTTCTAGCCCTTACTCCACGAAGCTTCCTGGTGTCACAGGTGTTCCCTGGCAGGGGGAATTCCGCTAATTTCCTCCCCTGTCCAAGGGTTGGCACAGGATGCTACCTGCGTTTCCAGCCCAACCCCCGCATTTCCCCGGCAGCCCGCAGTGGGAGGGACTCGGGGAAGACTCTCGAACGGCTCCTAGGAGATCCCGGGTGCTGCAGACAGAAAACGGAACCTCCCCACACTCAGAAATCCGGAACACGGCTGACTGTGAGGGGGAGGATCTGGGCCGCACTCCACGAAGCTTCCTGGTGTCACAGGTGTTCCCTGGCAGGGGGAAGTCCGCTAATTACCTCCCTGTCCAGGGGGAGGCACTAGATGCTACCTGCGTTTCCAGCCCAACCCCCGCCTTTCCCCGGGAGCCCGCAAAGGGAGGGACTCGGGGAAGACACTCGAATGGCTCCTAGGTGATCCCTGGTGCTGCAGACAGAAGACGGATTCTCCCCACACTCAGAATTCCGGAACACGGGTGACTGTGTGGGTGAGGTTTAGGGCGGCCCTCCACGCAGCTTCCTGGTGTCTCAGGTGTTCCCTCGCAAGGGGAATTCCGCTAAATACCTCCCCTGTCCATGGGGAGGCACTAGATGCTACCTGCTTTTCCAGCCCAACCCCCGCCTTTCCCAGACATCCCGCAGTGTAAGGGACTCGGGGAAGACACTCGAAGGGCTCCTAGGAGATCCCGGGTGCTGCAGACAGAAGACGGAACATCCCCACACTCAGAATTCCGGAACACGGCTGACTGTGTGGGGGAAGTTCTGGGCCTTACTCCACGAAGCTTCCTGGTGTCACAGGTGTTCCCTGGAAGGGGGAAGTCCGCTAATTACCTCCCCTGTTCAGGGGGAGGCACTAGATGCTACCTGCGTTTCCAGCCCAACCCCCGCTTTTCCCCGGCAGCCCGCACTGGGAGGGACTCGGGGAAGACACTCGAAGAGCTCCTAGGAGATCCCGGGTGCTGCAGACAGAAGACGGAACCTCCCCACACTCAGAATTCAGGAACACGGCTGACTGTGTGGGGAAAGTTCTGGGCCTTATTCCACGAAGCTTCCTGGTGTCACAGGTGTTCCCTGGCAGGGGGAAGCCGCTAATTACCTCCCCTGTCCAGGGGGAGGCACTAGATGCTACCTGAGTTTCCAGCCCAACCCCCGCCATTCCCCGGCAGCCCGCAGTGGGAGGGACTCGGGGAAGACACGCGAAGGGCTCCTAGGAGATCCCGGGTGCTGCAAACAGAAGACGGAAAATCCCCACACTCAGAATTCCGGAACACGGCTGACTGTGAGGAGGAGGTTCGGGGCCGCACTCCACGAATCTTCCTGTTGTCACAGGTGTTCCCTGGCAGGGAGAAGTCCGCTAATTACCTCCCTGTCCAGGGGGAGGCAGTAGATGCTACCTGCGTTTCCAGCCCAACACCCGCCTTTCCCCGGCAGCCCGCAAAGGGAGGGACTCCGGGAAGACACTCGAATGGCTCCTAGGTGATCCCGGGTGCTGCAGACAGAAGACGGAACCTCCCCACACTCAGAATTCCGGAACACGGGTGACTGTGTGGGTGAGGTTTAGGGCCGCCCTCCACGCAGCTTCCTGGTTCCACAGTTGTTCCCTCGGAAGGGGAAGTCAGCTAATTACCTCCCCTGTCCATGGGGAGGCACTAGATGCTACTTGCTTTTCGAGCCCAACCCCCGCCTTTCCCGGACATCCCGCAGTGGGAGGGACTCAGGGAAGACTCTCGAAGGGCTCCTAGGAGATCCCGGGTGCTGCATACAGAAGACGGAACCTCCCCACACTCAGAATTCCGGAACACGGCTGACTGTGTGGGTGATGTTTGGGCCGCCCTCCACGCAGCTTCCTGATATCACAGGTGTTCCCTCGCAAGGGGAATTCCGCTAATTACCTCCCCGGTCCATGGGGAGGCACTTGATGCTACCTGTTTTTCCAGCCCAACCCCCGCATTTCCCCCGCAGCCCGCACTGGGAGGGACTCGGGGAAGACACTCGAAGGGCTCCTAGGAGATCCCGGGTGCTGCAGACCGAAGGCGGAACCTCACCACACTCAGAATTCAGGAACACGGCTGACTGTGTGGGGGAAGTTCTGGGCCTTACTCCACGAAGCTTCCTGGTGTCACAGGTGTTCCCTGGCAGGGGGAAGTCCGCTAATTACCTCCCATGTCCAGGGGGAGGCACTAGATGCTACCTGCTTTTCCAGCCCAACCCCCGCAATTCCCCTGCATCCCGCAGTGTGAGGGACTCGGGGAAGACACGCGAAGGGCTCCTAGGAGATCCCGGGTGCTGCAAACAGAAGACGGAACCTCCCCACACTCAGAATTCCGGAACACGGGTGACTGTGTGGGTGAGGTTTAGGGCCGCCCTCCACGCAGCTTCCTGGTGTCTCAGGTGTTCCCTGGCAAGGGGAAGTCCGCTAATTTCCTCCCCTTTCCATGGGGAGGCACTAGATGCTACCTGCGTTTCCAGCCCAACCCCCGACTTTCCCCGGCAGCCCGCACTGGGAGGGTCTCGGGGAAGACACTCGAAGGGCTCCTAGGAGATCCCGGGTTCTGCAGACAGAAGACGTAACCTCCCCACACTCAGAATTCCGGAACACGGGTGACTGTGTCGGTGAGGTTTAGGGCCGCCCTACACGCAGCTTCCTGGTGTCTCAGGTGTTCCCTGGCAAGGGGAAGACCGCTAATTACCTCCCCTGTCCATGTGGAGGCACTAGATGCTACCTGCGTTTCCAGCCCAACCCCCACCATTCCCCGACATCCCGCACTGGGAGGGTCTCGGGGAAGACACTCGAAGGGCTCCTAGGAGATCCCGGGTTCTGCAGACAGAAGACGTAACCTCCCCACACTCAGAATTACGGAACACGGGTGACTGTGTCGGTGAGGTTTAGGGTCGCACTCCACGCAGCTTCCTGGTGTCACAGGTGTTCCCTCGCAAGGACAAGTCCGCTAATTAACTCCCCTGTCCATGGGGAGGCACTAGAGGCTACCTGCGTTTCCAGCCAAATCCCCGCCATTCCCCTACATCCCGCACTGGGAGTGACTCGGGGAAGACACTCGAAAGACTCCTAGGAGATCCCGGGTGCTGCAGACAGAAGACGGAACCTCCCCACACTCAGAATTCCGGAACACGGCTGACTGTGTGGGTGAGGTTTAGGGCCGCCCTCCACGCAGCTTCCTGGTGTCTCAGGTGTTCCCTCGCAAGGGGAAGTCCGCTAATTACCTCCCCTGTCCATGAGGAGGCACTAGATGCTACCTGCGTTTCCAGCCCAACCCCCGCCATTCCCCGACATCCCGCACTGGGAGGGACTCGGGGAAGACACTCGAAGGACTCCTAGGAGATCCCGGGTTCTGCAGACCGAAGACGGAACCTCCCCACACTCAGAATTCCGGAACACGGGTGACTGTGTGGGTGATGTTTAGGGTCGCCCTCCACGCAGCTTCCTGATATCACAGGTGTTCCCTCGCAAGGGGAAGTCCGCTAATTACCTCCCCTGTCCATGGGGATGCACTAGATGCTACCTGTGTTTCCAGCCCAACCCCTGCATTTCCCCCGCAGCCCGCACTGGGAGGGACACGGGGAAGACACTCGAAGGGCTCCTAGGAGATCCCGGGTGCTGCAGACCGAAGACGGAACCTCCCCACACTCAGAATTCAGGAACACGGCTGACTGTGTGGGGGAAGTTCTGGGCCTTACTCCACGAAGCTTCCTGGTGTCACAGGTGTTCCCTGGCAGGGGGAAGTCCGCTAATTACCTCCCCTGTCCAGGGGGAGGCACTAGATGCTACCTGCGTTTCCAGCCTAACCCCCGCAATTCCCCGGCAGCCCGAAGTGGAAGGGACTCGGGGATGACACGCGAAGGGCTCCTAGGAAATCCCGGGTGCTGCAAACAGAAGACGGAACCTCCCCACACTCAGAATTCCGGAACACGTGTGACTGTGTGGGTGAGGTTTAGGGCCGCCCTCCACGCAGCTTCCTGGTGTCTCACGTGTTCCCTGGCAAGGGGAAGTCCGCTAATTACCTCCCCTATCCATGGGGAGGCACTAGATGCTACCTGCGTTTCCAGCCCAACCCCCGACTTTCCCCGGCAGCCCGCACTGGGAGGGAATCGGGGAAGACACTCGAAGGGCTCCTAGGAGATCCCGGGTTCTTCAGACCGAAGACGGAACCTCCCCACACTCAGAATTCCGGAACACGGCTGACTGTGCGGAGGAGGTTCTGGGCCGCACTCCACGAATCTTCCTGGTGTCACAGGTGTTCCCTGGCAGGGGGAAGTCCGCTAATTACCTCCCCTGTCCAGGGGGAGGCACTAGATGCTACCTGCGTTTCCAGCCCAACCCCCGCTTTTCCCCGGCACCCCGCAGTGGGAGGGACTCGGGGAAGACACGCGAAGGGCTCCTAGGAGATCCCGGGTGCTGCAAACAGAAGACGGAACCTCCCCTCACTCAGAATTCCGGAACACGGGTGACTGTGTGGGTGAGGTTTAGGGTCGCACTCCACGCAGCTTCCTGGTGTCACAGGTGTTCCCTCACAAGGGGAAGACCGCTAATTACCTCCCCTGTCCATGGGGAGGCACTAGATGCTACCTGCGTTTCCAGCCCAACCCCCGCCATTCCCCGACTTCCCGCACTGGGAGGGTCTCGGGGAAGACACTCGAAGGGCTCCTAGGAGATCCCGGGTGCTGCAGACAGAAGACGGAACCTCCCCACACTCAGAATTCCGGAACACGGCTGACTGTGAGGGGGAGGTTCTGGGCCGCACTCCACGAAGCTTCCTGGTGTCACAGGTGTTCCCTGGCAGGGGGAAGTCCGCTAATTACCTCCCTGTCCAGGGGGAGGCACTACATGCTACCTGCGTTTCCAGCCCAACCCCCGCCTTTCCCCGGCAGCCCGCAAAGGGAGGGACTCGGGGAAGACACTCGAATGGCTCCTAGGTGATCCCTGGTGCTGCAGACAGAAGACGGAACCTCCCCACACTCAGAATTCCGGAACACGGGTGACTGTGTGGGTGAGGTTTAGGGCCGCCCTCCACGCAGCTTCCTGGTTCCACAGTTGTTCCCTCGCAAGGGGAAGTCAGCTAATTACCTCCCCTGTCCATGGGGAGGCACTAGATGCTACCTGCTTTTCGAGACCAACCCCCACCTTTCCCGGACATCCCGCAGTGTAAGGGACTCGGGGAAGACCCTCGAAGGGCTCCTAGGAGATCCCGGGTGCTGCAGACAGAAGACGGAATCTCCCCACACTCAGAATTCCAGAACACGGGTGACTGTGTGGGTGAAGTTTAGGGCCGCACTCCACGCAGCTTCCTGGTTCCACAGTTGTTCCCTCGCAAGGGGAAGTCAGCTAATTACCTCCCCTGTCCATGGGGAGGCACTAGATGCTACCTGTGTTTCCAGCCCAACCCCCGACTTTCCGGACATCCCGCAGTGTAAGAACTCGGGGAAGACACTCGAAGGACTCCTAGGAGATCCCGGGTGCTGCAGACAGAAGACGGAACATCCCCACACTCAGAATTCCGGAACACGGCTGACTGTGTGAGGGAAGTTCTGGGCCTTACTCCACGAAGCTTCCTGGTGTCACAGGTGTTCCCTGGCAGGGGGAAGTCCGCTAATTACCTCCCCTGTCCAGGGGGAGGCACTAGAATCTACCTGCGTTTCCAGCCCAACCCCCGCCATTCCCCTACATCCCGCACTCGGAGGGACTCGGGGAAGACACTCGAAGGGCTCCTAGGAGATCCCGGGTTCTGCAGACCGAAGACGGAACCTCCCCACACTCAGAATTCCGGAACACGGCTGACTGTGAGGGGGAGGTTCTGGGCCGCACTCCACGAAGCTTCCTGGTGTCACAGGTGTTCCCTGGCAGGGTGAAGTCCGCTAATTACCTCCCTGTCCAGGGGGAGGCACTAGATGCTACCTGCGTTTCCAGCCCAACCCCCGCCTTTCCCCGGGAGCCCGCAAAGGGAGGGACTCGGGGAAGACACTCGAATGGCTCCTAGGTGATCCCGGGTGCTGCAGACATAAGACGGAACCTCCCCACACTCAGAATTCCGGAACACGTCTGACTGTGTGGGTGAGGTTTAGGGCCGCCCTCCACGCAGCTGCCTGGAGTCACAGGTGTTCCCTGGCAGGGGGAAGTCCTCTAATTTCTTCCCCTGTCCAGGTGGAGGCACTAGATGCTACCTGCGTTTCCAGCCCAACCCCCGCCTTTCCTAGGCTGCCAGCACTGGGAGGGACTCGGGGAAGACACTCGAAGGGCTCCTAGGAGAACCCGGGAGCTGCAGACAGAAGACGGATTCTCCCCACACTCAGAATTCCGGAACACGGGTGACTGTGTGGGTGAGGTTTAGGGCGGCCCTCCACGCAGCTTCCTGGTGTCTCAGGTGTTCCCTCGCAAGGGGAATTCCGCTAAATACCTCCCCTGTCCATGGGGAGGCACTAGATGCTACCTGCTTTTCCAGCCCAACCCCCGCCTTTCCCGGACATCCCGCAGTGTAAGGGACTCGGGGAAGACACTCGAAGGGCTCCTAGGAGATCCCGGGTGCTGCAGACAGAAGACGGAACATCCCCACACTCAGAATTCCGGAACACGGCTGACTGTGTGGGGGAAGTTCTGGGCCTTACT
This sequence comes from Camelus ferus, assembly GCF_009834535.1. Lineage (NCBI taxonomy): Eukaryota > Metazoa > Chordata > Mammalia > Artiodactyla > Camelidae > Camelus > Camelus ferus. The sequence goes on along the minus strand of NW_022587912.1, from coordinate 21,685 downwards.
CCACGAAGCTTCCTGGTGTCACAGGTGTTCCCTGGAAGGGGGAAGTCCGCTAATTACCTCCCCTGTTCAGGGGGAGGCACTAGATGCTACCTGCGTTTCCAGCCCAACCCCCGCCATTCCCCGGCAGCCCGCAGTGGGAGGGACTCGGGGAAGACACGCGAAGGGCTCCTAGGAGATCCCGGGTGCTGCAAACAGAAGACGGAACCTCCCCACACTCAGAATTCCGGAACACGGCTGACTGTGTGGGGGAAGTTCTGGGCCTTACTCCACGAAGCTTCCTGGTGTCACAGGTGTTCCCTGGCAGGGGGAAGCCGCTAATTACCTCCCCTGTCCAGGGGGAGGCACTAGATGCTACCTGCGTTTCCAGCCCAACCCCCGCAATTCCCCGGCAGCCCGCAGTGGGAGGGACTCGGGGAAGACACGCGAAGGGCTCCTAGGAGATCCCGGGTGCTGAAAACAGATGACGGAACCTCCCCACACTCAGAATTCCGGAACACGGCTGACTGTGAGGGGGAGGTTCGGGGCCGCACTCCACGAATCTTCCTGATATCACAGGTGTTCCCTCGCAAGGGGAATTCCGCTAATTACCTCCCCTGTCCATGGGGAGGCACTAGATGCTACCTGCTTTTCCAGCCCAACCCCCGCCTTTCCCCGGCAGCCCACAGTGGGAGGGACTCGGGGAAGACTCTCGAAGGGCTCCTAGGAGATCCCGGTTGCTGCAGACAGAAGACGGAACCTCCCCACACTCAGAATTCCGGAACACGGGTGACTGTGTGGGTGAGGTTTAGGGCCGCCCTCCACGCAGCTTCCTGGTTTCTACAGTTGTTCCCTCGCAAGGGGAAGTCAGCTAATTACCTCCCCTGTCCATGGGGAGGCACTAGATGCTACCTGCTTTTTGAGCCCAACCCCCGCCTTTCCCGGACATCCCGCAGTGTAAGGGACTCGGGGAAGACACTCGAAGGGCTCCTAGGAGATCCCGGGTGCTGCAGACAGAAGACGGAACATCCCCACACTCAGAATTCCGGAACACGGCTGACTGTGTGGGGGAAGTTCTGGCCCTTACTCCACGAAGCTTCCTGGTGTCACAGGTGTTCCCTGGCAGGGGGAAGTCCGCTAATTTCCTCCCCTGTCCAAGGGTTGGCACAGGATGCTACCTGCGTTTCCAGCCCAACCCCCGCTTTTCCCCGGCAGCCCGCAGTGGAAGGGACTCGGGGAAGACTCTCGAAGGGCTCCTAGGAGATCCCGGGTGCTGCAGACAGAAAACGGAACCTCCCCACACTCAGAAATCCGGAACACGGCTGACTGTGAGGGGGAGGTTCTGGGCCGCACTCCACGAAGCTTCCTGGTGTCACAGGTGTTCCCTGGCAGGGGGAAGTCCGCTAATTACCTCCCTGTCCAGGGGGAGGCACTAGATGCTACCTGCGTTTCCAGCCCAACCCCCGCCTTTCCCCGGCAGCCCGCAAAGGGAGGGACTCGGGGAAGACACTCGAATGGCTCCTAGGTGATCCCTGGTGCTGCAGACAGAAGACGGATCCTCCCCACACTCAGAATTCCGTAACACGGGTGACTGTGTGGGTGAGGTTTAGGGCCGCCCTCCACGCAGCTGCCTGGAGTCACAGTTGTTCCCTGGCAGGGGGAAGTCCGCTAATTACCTCCCCTGTCCAGGGGGAGGCACTAGATACTACCTGCGTTTCCAGCCCAACCCCCGCCTTTCCCCGGCTGCCCGCACTCGGAGGGACTCGGTGAAGACTCTCAAAGGGCTACTAGGAGATCCCGGGTGCTGCAAATAGAAGACGGATCCTCCCCACACTCAGAATTCCGGAACACGGGTGACTGTGTGGGTGAGGTTTAGGTCCGACCTCCATGCAGCTTCCTTGTTTCACAGGTGTTCCCTCGCAAGGGGAAGTACCCTAATTACCTCCCCTGTCCATGGGGAGGCACTAGATGCTAACTGTTTTTTCCAGCCCAACCCCCGCCTTTAACCGGCAGGCCGCACTGGGAGGGACTCGGGGAAGACTCTCGAAGGGCTCCTAGGAGATCCCGGGTTCTGCAGACAGAAGACGGAACCTCCACACACTCAGAATTCCGGAACAAGGGTGACTGTGTGGGTGAGGTTTAGGGCCGCACTCCACGCAGCTTCCTGGTGTCACAGGTGTTCCCTCGCAAGGGGAACTCCGCTAATTACCTCCCCTGTCCATGGGTAGGCACTAGACTCTACCTGCGATTCCAGCCCAACCCCCGCATTTCCCCAGCAGCCCGCACTGGGAGGGACTCGGGGAAGACACTCGAATGGTTCCTAGGAGATCCCGGGTGCTGCAGACTGAAGACGGAACCTCCCAACACTCAGAATTCAGGAACACAGCTGACTGTGTGGGGGAAGTTCTGGGCCTTACTCCACGAAGCTTCCTGTTGTCACAGGTGTTCCCTGGCAGGGGGAATTCCGATAATTAAATCCCCTGTCCAGGGGGAGGCACTAGATGCTACCTGCGTTTCCAGCCCAACCCCCGCCTTTCCCCGGCAGCCCGCACTGGGAGGGACTCGGGGAAGACACGCGAAGGGATCCTAGGAGATCCCGGGTGCTGCAAACGAAAGACGGAACCTCCCCACACTCAGAATTCCGGAAAACGGGTGACTGTGTGGGTGAGGTTTAGGGTCGCACTCCACGCAGCTTACTGGTGTCACAGGTGTTCACTCGCAAGGGGAAGACCGCTAATTACCTCCCCTGTCCATGGGGAGGCACTAGATGCTACCTGCGTTTCCAGCCCAACCCCCGCCTTTCCCGGCAGCCCGCAAGGGAGGGACTCGGGGAAGACACTCGAATGGCTCCTAGGTGATCCCGGGTGCTGCAGACAGAAGACGGAACCTCCACACACTCAGAATTCCGGAACACGTCTGACTGTGTGGGTGAGGTTTAGGGCCGCCTTCCACGCAGCTGCCTGGAGTCACAGGTGTTCCCTGGCAGGGGGAAGTCCGCTAATTACCTCCCCTGTCCATGGGGAGGCACTAGATGCTACCTGCGTTTCCAGCCCAACCCCCGCATTTCCCCGACAGCACGCACTTGGAAGGACTCGGGGAAGACACTCGAAAGGCTCCTAGGAGATCCCGGGTGCTGCAGACAGAAGAACGGAACCTCCCCACACTCAGAATTCCGGAACACGGGGTGACTGTGTGGGTGATGTTTAGGGCCGCCCTCCACGCAGCTTTCCTGGTATCACAGGTGTTCCCTCGCAAGGGGAAGTCCGCTAATTACCTCCCCTGTCCATGGGGAGGCACTAGATGCTACCTGTGTTTCCAGCCCAACCCCCGCATTTCCCCGGCAGCCCGCACTGGGAGGGACTCGGGGAAGACACTCGAAGGGCTCCTAGGAGATGCCGGGTGCTGCAGACAGAAGACGGAACCTCCCCACACTCAGAATTCAGGAACACGGCTGACTGTGTGGGGGAAGTTCTGGGCCTTACTCCACGAAGCTTCCTGGTGTCACTGGTGTTCCCTGGCCGGGGGAAGTCCGCTAATTACCTCCCCTGTCCAGGGGGAGGCACTAGATGCTACCGGCGTTTCCAGCCCAACCCCCGCCTTTCCCCGGCAGCCCGCAGTGGGAGGGACTCGGGGAAGACACGCGAAGGGCTCCTAGGAGATCCCGGGTGCTGCAGACAGAAGACGGAACCTCCCCACACTCAGAATTCCGGAACACGGTTGACTGTGTGGGTGAGGTTTTAGGGCCGCCCTCCATGCAGCTTCCTGCTGTCTCAGGTGTTCCCTCGCAAGGGGAAGTCCGCTAATTACCTCCCTTGTCCATGGGGAGGCACTAGATGCAATCAGCTTTTCCAGCCTAACCCCCGCCTTTCCCCGGCATTCCGCACTGTGAGGGACCCGGGGAAGACACTCGAAGGAACTCCTAGGAGATCCCAGGTTCTGCAGACCGAAGACGGAACCTCCCCACACTCAGAATTCCGGAACACGGCTGACTGTGAGGGGGAGGTTCTGGGCCGCACTCCACGAAGCTTCCTGGTGTCACAGGTGTTCCCTGGCAGGGGGAAGTCCGCTAATTACCTCCCTGTAAAGGGGGGAGGCACTAGATGCTACCTGCGTTTTCCAGCCCAACACCCGCATTTCCCCCACAGCCCGCACTGGGAGGGACTCGGGGAAGACACTCGAAGAGCTCCTAGGAGATCCCGGGTGCTGCAGACCGAAGACGGAACCTCCCCACACTCAGAATTCAGGAACACGGCTGACTGTGTGGGGGAAGTTCTGGGCCTTACTCCACGAAGCTTCCTGGTGTCAGAGGTGTTCCCTGGCAGGGGGAAGCCGCTAATTACCTCCCCTGTCCAGGGGGGAGGCACTAGATGCTACCTGCGTTTCCAGCCCAACCCCCGCACTTCCCCGGCAGCCCGCAGTGGGAGGGACTCGGGGAAGACACGCGAAGGGCTCCTAGGAGATCCCGGGTGCTGCAAACAGAAGACGGAACCTCCCCACATCCGAATTCCGGAACACGGCTGGACTGTGAGGGGATGGTTCGGGGCCGCACTCCACGAATCTTCCTGGTGTCACAGGTGTTCCCTGGCAGGGGGAAGTCCGCTAATTACCTCCCTGTCCAGGGGAGGCACTAGATGCTACCTGCGTTTCCAGCCCATCCCCCGCCTTTCCCCGGCAGCCCGGAAAAGGGAGGGACTCGGGGAAGACACTCGAATGGCTCCTAGGTGATCCCTGGTTGCTCCAGACAGAAGACGGAACCTCCCCACACTCAGAATTCCGGAACACGGGTGACTGTGAGGGTGAGGTGTAGGGCCGCCCTCCACGCAGCTTCCTGGTTCCACAGTTGTTTCCCTCCAAGGGAAAGTCAGCTAATTACCTCCCCTGTCCATGGGGAGGCACTAGATGCTACCTGCTTTTCGAGCCCAACCCCCGCCTTTCCCGGACATCACGCAGTGTAAGGGACTCGGGGAAGACACTCGAAGTGCTCCTAGGAGATCCCGGGTGCTGCAGACAGAAGACGGAACATCCCCACACTCAGAATTCCGGAACACGGCTGACTGTGTGGGGAAAGTTCTGGCCCTTACTCCACGAAGCTTCCTGGTGTCACAGGTGTTCCCTGGCAGGGGGAAGTCCGCTAATTACCTCCCCTGTCCAGGGGGTGGCACTACATGCTACCTGCGTTTCCAGCCCAACCCCTGCCTTTCCCAGGTAGCCCGCAGTGGGAGGGACTCGGGGAAGTCTCTCGAAGGGCTCCTAGGAGATCCCGGGTGCTGCATACAGAAGACGGAACCTCCCCACACTCAGAATTCCGGAACACGGCTGACTGTGTGGGTGATGTTTAGGGCCGCCCTCCACGCAGCTTCCTGATATCACAGGTGTTCCCTAGCAAGGGGAAGTCCGGTAATTACCTCCCCGGTCCATGGGGAGGCACTAGATGCTACCTGTTTTTCCAGCCCAACCCCCGCATTTCCCCCGCAGCCCGCACTGGGAGGGGACTCGGGGAAGACACTCGAAGGGCTCCTAGGAGATCCCGGGTGCTGCAGACCAAAGACGGAACCTCACCACACTCAGAATTCAGGAACAGGGCTGACTGTGTGGGGGAAGTTCTTGGCCTTACACCACGAAGCTTCCTGGTGTCACAGGTGTTCCCTGGCAGGGGTAATTCCGCTAATTACCTCCCATGTCCAGGGGGAGGCACTAGATGCTACCTGCTTTTCCAGCCCAACCCCCGCAATTCCCCGGCAGCCCGCAGTGGGAGGGACTCGGGGAAGACACGCGAAGGGCTCCTAGGAGATCCCGGGTGCTGCAAACAGAAGACGGTACCTCCCCACACTCAGAATTCAGGAACACGGGGTGACTGTGTGGGTGAGGTTTAGGGCCGCCCTCCACGCAGCTTCCTGGTGTCTCAGGTGTTCCCTGGCAAGGGAAGTCCGCTAATTTCCTCCCCTGTCCATGGGGAGGCACTAGATGCTACCTGCGTTTCCAGCCCAACCCCCGACTTTCCCCGGCAGCCCGCACTGGGAGGGAATCGGGGAAGACACTCGAAGGGCTCCTAGGAGATCCCGGGTTCTGCAGACCGAAGACGGATCCTCCCCACACTCAGAATTCCGGAACACGGGTGGACTGTGTGGGTGAGGTTTAGGGCGGACCTCCACGCAGCTTCCTGGTGTCACAGGTGTTCCCTCGCAAGGGGAATTCCGCTAATTACCTCCCCTGTCCATGGGGAGGCACTAGATGCTACCTGCTTTTCCAGCCCAACCCCCGCCTTTCCCCGGCAGCCCGCAGTGGGAGGGACTCAGGAAGACTCTCGAAGGGCTCCTAGGAGATCCCGGTTGCTGCAGACAGAAGACGGAACCTCCCCACACTCAGAATTCCGGAACACGGGTGACTGTGTGGGGTGAGGTTTAGGGCCGCCCTCCACGCAGCTTCCTGGTTCTACAGTTGTTCCCTCGCAAGGGGAAGTCAGCTAATTACCTCCCCTGTCCATGGGGAGGCACTAGATGCTACCTGCTTTTTGAGCCCAACCCCGCCATTCCCGGACATCCCGCAGTGTAAGGGACTCGGGGAAGACACTCGAAGGGCTCCTAGGAGATCCCGGGTGCTGCAGACAGAAGACGGAACATCCCCACACTCAGAATTCCGGAACACGGCTGACTGTGTGGGGGAAGTTCTGGCCCTTACTCCACGAAGCTTCCTGGTGTCACAGGTGTTCCCTGGCAGGGGGAAGTCCGCTAATTACCTCCCTGTCCAGGGGGAGGCACTAGATGCTACCTGCGTTTCCAGCCGAACCCCCGCCTTTCCCCGGCAGCCCGCAAAGGGAGGGACTCGGGGAAGACACTCGAATGGCTCCTAGGTGATCCCTGGTGCTGCAGACAGAAGACGGAACCTCCCCACACTCAGAATTCCGGAACACGGGTGACTGTGTGGGTGAGGTTTAGGGCCGCCCTCCACGCAGCTTCCTGGTTCCACAGTTGTTCCCTCGCAAGGGGAAGTCAGCTAATTACCTCCCCGTCCATGGGGAGGCACTAGATGCTACCTGCTTTTCGAGCCCAAGCCCCGCCTTTCCGGACATCCCGCAGTTGTAAGGGACTCGGGGAAGACACTCGAAGGGCTCCTAGGAGATCCCGGGTGCTGCAGACAGAAGACGGAACATCCCCACACTCAGAATTCCGGAACACGGCTGACTGTGTGGGGGAAGTTCTGGGCCTTACTCCACGAAGCTTCCTGGTGTCACAGGTGTTCCCTGGCAGGGGGAAGTCCGCTAATTATCTCCCCTGTCCAGGGGGAGGCACTAGATGCTACCTGCGTTTCCAGGCCAACCCCCACCATTCCCCTACATCCCGCACTCGGAGGGACTCGGGGAAGACACTCGAAGGGCTCCTAGGAGATCCCGGGTTCTGCAGACCGAAGACGGAACCTCCCCACACTTAGAATTCCGGAACACGGTTGACTGTGTGGGTGAGGTTTAGGGCCGCCCTCCAAGCAGCTTCCTGGTGTCTCAGGTGTTCCCTCGCAAGGGGAAGTCCGCTAATTACCTCCCCTGTCCATGGGGAGGCACTAGATGCTACCTGCGTTTCCAGCCCAACCCCCGCCTTTCCCCGGGAGCCCGCAAAGGGAGGGACTCGGGGAAGACACTCGAAGGGCTCCTAGGAGATCCCGGGTGCTGCAGAAAGAAGACGGAACATCCCCACACTCAGAATTCCGGAACACGGCTGACTGTGTGGGGGAAGTTCTGGGCCTTACTCACGAAGCTTCCTGGTGTCACAGGTGTTCCCTGGAAGGGGAAGTCCGCTAATTACCTCCCCTGTTCAGGGGGAGGCACTAGATGCTACCTGCGTTTCCAGCCCAACCCCCGCTTTTTCCCTGGCAGCCCGCACTGGGAGGGACTCGGGAAGACACTCGAAGAGCTCCTAGGAGATCCCGGGTGCTGAAAACAGATGACGGAACCTCCCCACACTCAGAATTCCGGAACACGGCTGACTGTGAGTGGGAGGTTCGGGGCCGCACTCCACGAATCTTCCTGATATCACAGGTTGTTCCCTCGCAAGGGAAGTCCGCTAATTACCTCCCCGGTCCATGGGGTGGCACTAGATGCTACCTGTGTTTCCAGCCCAACGCCCGCATTTCCCCCGCAGCCCGCACTGGGAGGGACTCGGGGAAGACACTCGAAGGGCTCCTAGGAGATCCCGGGTGCTGCAGACCAAAGACGGAACCTCACCACACTCAGAATTCAGGAACACGGCTGACTGTGTGGGGGAAGTTCTGGGCCTTACTCCACGAAGCTTCCTGGTGTCACAGGTGTTCCCTCGCAAGGGGAATTCCGCTAATTACCTCCCCTGTCCATGGGGAGGCACTAGATGCTACCTGCTTTTCCAGCCCAACCCCGCCTTTCCCCGGCAGCCCGCAGTGGGAGGGACTCGGGGAAGACTCTCGAAGGGCTCCTAGGAGATCCCGGTTGCTGCAGACAGAAGACGGAACCTCCCACACTCAGAATTCCGGAACACGGGTGACTGTGTGGGTGAGGTTTAGGGCCGCCCTCCACGCAGCTTCCTGGTTTCTACAGTTGTTCCCTCGCAAGGGGAAGTCAGCTAATTACCTCCCCTGTCCATGGGGAGGCACTAGATGCTACCCTGCTTTTTTGAGCCCAACCCCCGCCTTTCCCGGACATCCCGCAGTGTAAGGGACTCGGGGAAGACACTCGAAGGGCTCCTAGGAGATCCCGGGTGCTGCAGACAGAAGACGGAACATCCCCACACTCAGAATTCCGGAACACGGCTGACTGTGTGGGGGAAGTTCTGGCCCTTACTCCACGAAGCTTCCTGGTGTCACAGGTGTTTCCCTGGCAGGGGGAATTCCGCTAATTTCCTCCCCTGTCCAAGGGTTGGCACAGGATGCTACCTGCGTTTCCAGCCCAACCCCCGCATTTCCCCGGCAGGCCGCAGTGGGAGGGACTCGGGAAGACTCTCGAAGGGCTCCTAGGAGATCCCGGGTGCTGCAGACAGAAAACGGAACCTCCCCACACTCAGAAATCCGGAACACGGCTGACTGTGAGGGGGAGGATCTGGGCCGCACTCCACGAAGCTTCCTGGTGTCACAGGTGTTCCCTGGCAGGGGGAAGTCGCTAATTACCTCCCTGTCCAGGGGAGGCACTAGATGCTACCTGCGTTTCCAGCCCAACCCCCGCCTTTCCCCGGGAGCCCGCAAAGGGAGGGACTCGGGGAAGACACTCGAATGGCTCCTAGGTGATCCCTGGTGCTGCAGACAGAAGACGGATTCTCCCCACACTCAGAATTCCGGAACACGGGTGACTGTGTGGGTGAGGTTTAGGGCGGGCCCTCCACGCAGCTTCCTGGTGTCTCAGGTGTTCCCTCGCAAGGGGAATTCCGCTAAATACCTCCCCTGTCCATGGGGAGGCACTAGATGCTACCTGCTTTTCCAGCCCAACCCCCGCCTTTCCAGACATCCCGCAGTGTAAGGGACTCGGGGAAGACACTCGAAGGGCTCCTAGGAGATCCCGGGTGCTGCAGACAGAAGACGGAACATCCCCACACTCAGAATTCCGGAACACGGCTGACTGTGTGGGGGAAGTTCTGGGCCTTACTCCACGAAGCTTCCTGGTGTCACAGGTGTTCCCTGGAAGGGGGAAGTCCGCTAATTACCTCCCCTGTTCAGGGGGAGGCACTAGATGCTACCTGCGTTTCCAGCCCAACCCCCGCTTTTCCCCGGCAGCCCCGCACTGGGAGGGACTCGGGGGAAGACACTCGAAGAGCTTCTAGGAGATTCCGGGTGCTGCAGACAGAAGACGGAACCTCCCCACACTCAGAATTCAGGAACACGGCTGACTGTGTGGGGAAAGTTCTGGGCCTTATTCCACGAAGCTTCCTGGTGTCACAGGTGTTCCCTGGCAGGGGGAAGCCGCTAATTACCTCCCCTGTCCAGGGGGAGGCACTAGATGCTACCTGAGTTTCCAGCCCAACCCCCGCCATTCCCCGGCAGCCCGCAGTGGGAGGGACTCGGGGAAGACACGCGAAGGGCTCCTAGGAGATCCCGGGTGCTGCAAACAGAAGACGGAAAATCCCCACACTCAGAATTCCGGAACCACGGCTGACTGTGAGGAGGAGTTTCGGGGCCGCACTCCACGAATCTTCCTGTTGTCACAGGGTTCCCTGGCAGGGAGAAGTCCGCTAATTACCTCCCTGTCCAGGGGGAGGCAGTAGATGCTACCTGCGTTTCCAGCCCAACACCCGCCTTTCCCCGGCAGCCCGCAAAGGGAGGGACTCCGGAAGACACTCGAATGGCTCCTAGGTGATCCCGGGTGCTGCAGACAGAAGACGGAACCTCCCCACACTCAGAATTCCGGAACACGGGTGACTGTGTGGGTGAGGTTTAGGGCCGCCCTCACGCAGCTTCCTGGTTCCACAGTTGTTCCCTCGGAAGGGGAAGTCAGCTAATTACCTCCCCTGTCCATGGGGAGGCACTAGATGCTACTTGCTTTTCGAGCCCAACCCCCGCCTTTCCCGGACATCCCGCAGTGGGAGGGACTCAGGGAAGACTCTCGAAGGGCTCCTAGGAGATCCCGGGTGCTGCATACAGAAGACGGAACCTCCCCACACTCAGAATTCCGGAACACGGCTGACTGTGTGGGTGATGTTTAGGGCCGCCCTCCACGCAGCTTCCTGATATCACAGGTGTTCCCTCGCAAGGGGAATTCCGCTAATTACCCTCCCCGGTCCATGGGAGGCACTTGATGCTACCTGTTTTTCCAGCCCAACCCCCGCATTTCCCCCGCAGCCCGCACTGGGAGGGACTCGGGGAAGACACTCGAAGGGCTCCTAGGAGATCCCGGGTGCTGCAGACCGAAGGCGGAACCTCACCACACTCAGAATTCAGGGAACACGGCTGACTGTGTGGGGGAAGTTCTGGGCCTTACTCCACGAAGCTTCCTGGTGTCACAGGTGTTCCCTGGCAGGGGGAAGTCCGCTAATTACCTCCCATGTCCAGGGGGAGGCACTAGATGCTACCTGCTTTTCCAGCCCAACCCCCGCAATTCCCCTGCATCCCGCAGTGTGAGGGACTCGGGAAGACACGCGAAGGGCTCCTAGGAGATCCCGGGTGCTGCAAACAGAAGACGGAACCTCCCCACACTCAGAATTCCGGAACACGGGTGACTGTGTGGGTGAGTTTAGGGCCGCCCTCCACGCAGCTTCCTGGTGTCTCAGGTGTTCCCTGGCAAGGGGAAGGTCCGCTAATTTCCTCCCCTTTCCATGGGGAGGCACTAGATGCTACCCTGCGTTTCCAGCCCAACCCCCGACTTTCCCCGGCAGCCCGCACTGGGAGGGTCTCGGGGAAGACACTCGAAGGGCTCCTAGGAGATCCCGGGTTCTGCAGACAGAAGACGTAACCTCCCCACACTCAGAATTCCGGAACACGGGTGACTGTGTCGGTGAGGTTTAGGGCCGCCCTACACGCAGCTTCCTGGTGTCTCAGGTGTTCCCTGGCAAGGGGAAGACCGCTAATTACCTCCCCTGTCCATGTGGAGGCACTAGATGCTACCTGCCGTTTCCAGCCCAACCCCCACCATTCCCCGACATCCCGCACTGGGAGGGTCTCGGGGAAGACACTCGAAGGGCTCCTAGGAGATCCCGGGTTCTGCAGACAGAAGACGTAACCTCCCCACACTCAGAATTACGGAACACGGGTGACTGTGTCGGTGAGGTTTAGGGTCGCACTCCACGCAGCTTCCTGGTGTCACAGGTGTTCCCTCGCAAGGAGGAAGTCCGCTAATTAACTCCCCTGTCCATGGGGAGGCACTAGAGTCTACCTGCGTTTCCAGCCAAATCCCCGCCATTCCCCTACATCCCGCACTGGGAGTGACTCGGGGAAGACACTCGAAAGACTCCTAGGAGATCCCGGGGTGCTGCAGACAGAAGACGGAACCCTCCCCACACTCAGAATTCCGGAACACGGCTGACTGTGTGGGTGAGGTTTAGGGCCGCCCCTCCACGCAGCTTCCTGGTGTCTCAGGTGTTCCCTCGCAAGGGGAAGTCCGCTAATTACCTCCCCTGTCCATGAGGAGGCACTAGATGCTACACTGCGTTTCCAGCCCAACCCCCGCCATTCCCCGACATCCCGCACTGGGAGGGGACTCGGGGAAGACACTCGAAGGACTCCTAGGAGATCCCGGGTTCTGCAGACCGAAGACGGAACCTCCCCACACTCAGAATTCCGGAACACGGGTGACTGTGTGGGTGATGTTTAGGGTCGCCCTCCACGCAGCTTCCTGATATCACAGGTGTTCCCTCGCAAGGGGAAGTCCGCTAATTACCTCCCCTGTCCATGGGGATGCACTAGATGCTACCTGTGTTTCCAGCCCAACCCCTGCATTTCCCCCGCAGCCCGCACTGGGAGGGACACGGGGAAGACACTCGAAGGGCTCCTAGGAGATCCCGGGTTGCTGCAGACCGAAGACGGAACCTCCCCACACTCAGAATTCAGGAACACGGCTGACTGTGTGGGGGAAGTTCTGGGCCTTACTCCACGAAGCTTCCTGGTGTCACAGGTGTTCCCTGGCAGGGGAAGTCCGCTAATTACCTCCCCTGTCCAGGGGGAGGCACAAGATGCTACCTGCGTTTCCAGCCTAACCCCCGCAATTCCCCGGCAGCCCGAAGTGGAATGGACTCGGGGATGACACGCGAAGGGCTCCTAGGAAATCCCGGGTGCTGCAAACAGAAGACGGAACCTCCCCACACTCAGAATTCCGGAACACGTGTGACTGTGTGGGTGAGGTTTAGGCCGCCCTCCACGCAGCTTCCTGGTGTCTCACGTGTTCCCTGGCAAGGGGAAGTCCGCTAATTACCTCCCCTATCCATGGGGAGGCAACTAGATGCTACCTGCGTTTCCAGCCCAACCCCCGACTTTCCCCGGCAGCCCGCACTGGGAGGGAATCGTGGGAAGACACTCGAAGGGCTCCTAGGAGATCCCGGGTTCTTCAGACCGAAGACGGAACCTCCCCACACTCAGAATTCCGGAACACGGCTGACTGTGCGGAGGAGGTTCTGGGCCGCACTCCACGAATCTTCCTGGTGTCACAGGTGTTCCCTGGCAGGGGGAAGTCCGCTAATTACCTCCCCTGTCCAGGGGGAGGCACTAGATGCTACCTGCGTTTCCAGCCCAACCCCCGCTTTTTCCCCGGCACCCCGCAGTGGGAGGGACTCGGGGAAGACACGCGAAGGGCTCCTAGGAGATCCCGGGTGCTGCAAACAGAAGACGGAACCTCCCCTCACTCAGAATTCCGGAACACGGGTGACTGTGTGGGGTGAGGTTTAGGGTCGCACTCCACGCAGCTTCCTGGTGTCACAGGTGTTCCCTCACAAGGGGAAGACCGCTAATTACCTCCCCTGTCCATGGGGAGGCACTAGATGCTACCTGCGTTCAGCCCAACCCCCGCCATTCCCCGACTTCCCGCACTGGGAGGGTCTCGGGAGACACTCGAAGGGCTCCTAGGAGATCCCGGGTGCTGCAAGACAGAAGACGGAACTCCCCACACTCAGAATTCCGGAACACGGCTGACTGTGAGGGGGAGGTTCTGGGCCGCACTCCACGAAGCTTCCTGGTGTCACAGGTGTTCCCTGGCAGGGGGGAAGTCCGCTAATTACCTCCCTATCAGGGGGAGGCACTACATGCTACCTGCGTTTCCAGCCCAACCCCCCGCCTTCCCCGGCAGCCGCAAAGGGAGGAGCTCGAGGGAAGACACTCGACATGGCTCCTAGGTGATCCCTGGTGCTGCAGACAGAAGACGGAACCTCCCCACACTCAGAATTCGGAACACGGGTGACTGTGTGGGTGAGGTTTAGGGCCGCCCTCCACGCAGCTTCCTGTTCCACAGTTGTTCCCCTCGCAAGGGAAGTCAGGCTAATTACCTCCCCTGTCCATGGGGAGGCACTAGATGCTACCTGCTTTTACGAGACCAAACCCCCACCTTTCCCGGACATCCCGCAGTGTAAGGGACTCGGGGAAGACCCTCGAGGGCTCCTAGGAGATCCCGGGTGCTGCAGAAACAGAAGACGGAATCTCCCCACACTCAGAATTCCAGAACACGGGTGACTGTGTGGGTGAAGTTTAGGGCCGCACTCCACGCAGCTTACTGGTCCACAGTTGTTCCCTCGCAAGGGGAAGTCAGCTAATTACCCTCCCCTGTCCATGGGGAGGCACTAGATGCTACCTGTGCTTTTCAGCCCAACCCCCCCGACTTTCCGGACATCCCGCAGTGTAAGAACTCGGGGAAGACACTCGAAGGACTCCTAGGAGATCCCGGGTGCTGCAGACAGAAGACGGAACATCCCCACACTCAGAATTCCGGAACACGGCTGACTGTGTGAGGGAAGTTCTGGGCCTTACTCCACGAAGCTTCCTGGTGTCACAGGTTGTTCCCTGGCAGGGGGAAGTCCGCCTAATTACCTCCCCTGTCCAGGGGGAGGCACTAGATGCTACCTGCGTTTCCCAGCCCAACCCCCGCCATTCCCCTGACCTCCCGCACTCGGAGGGACTCGGGGAAGACACTCGAAGGGCTCCTAGGAGATCCCGGGTTCTGCAGACCGAAGACGGAACCCTCCCCACACTCAGAATTCCGGAAACACGGGCTGACTGTGAGGGGGAGGTTCTGGGCCGCACTCCACGAAGGCTTCCTGGTGTCACAGGTGTTCCCTGGCAGGGTGAAGTCCGCTAATTACCTCCCTGTCCAGGGGGAGGCACTAGATGCTACCTGCGTTTCCAGCCCAACCCCCGCCTTTCCCCGGGAGCCCGCAAAGGGAGGGACTCGGGGAAGACACTCGAATGGCTCCTAGGTGATCCCGGGTGCTGCAGACATAAGACGGAACCTCCCCACACTCAGAATTCCGGAACACGTCTGACTGTGTGGGTGAGGTTTAGGGCCGCCCTCAACGCAGCTGCCTGGAGTCACAGGTGTTCCCTGGCAGGGGGAAAGTCCTCTAATTTTCTTCCCCTGTCCAGGTGGAGGCACTAGATGCTACCTGCGTTTCCAGCCCAACCCCCGCCTTTCCTAGGCTGCCATGCACTGGGAGGGACTCGGGGAAGACACTCGAAGGGCTCCTAGGAGAACCCGGGAGCTGCAGACAGAAGACGGATTCTCCCCACACTCAGAATTCCGGAACACGGGTGACTGTGTGGGTGAGGTTTAGGGCGGCCCTCCACGCAGCTTCCTGGTGTCTCAGGTGTTCCCTCGCAAGGGGAATTCCGCTAAATACCTCCCCTGTCCATGGGGAGGCACTAGATGCTACCTGCTTTTCCAGCCCAACCCCCGCCTTTCCCGGACATCCCGCAGTGTAAGGGACTCGGGGAAGACACTCGAAGGGCTCCTAGGAGATCCCGGGTGCTGCAGACAGAAGACGGAACATCCCCACACTCAGAATTCCGGAACGACGGCTGACTGTGTGGGGGAAGTTCTGGGCCTTACTCCACGAAGCTTCCTGGTGTCACAGGTGTTCCCTGGAAGGGGGAAGTCCCGCTAATTACCTCCCCTGTTCAGGGGAGGCACTAGATGCTACCTGCGTTTCCAGCCCAACCCCCGCCATTCCCCCGGCAGCCCGCAGTGGGAGGGACTCGGGGAAGACACGCGAAGGGCTCCTAGGAGATCCCGGGTGCTGCAAACAGAAGACGGAACCTCCCCACACTCAGAATTCCGGAACACGGCTGACAGTGAGGGGGAGGTTTCGGGGGCCGCACTCCACGAATCTTCCTGTTGTCACAGGTGTTTCCCTGGCAGGGAGAAGTCCGCTAATTACCTCCCTGTCCAGGGGGAGGCAGTAGATGCTACCTGCGTTTCCAGCCCAACCCCCGCCTTTCCCCGGCATCCCGCAAAGGGAGGGACTCCGGGAGGAAGACACTCGAATGGCTCTTAGGTGGATCCCGGGTGCTGCAGACAGAAGGACGGAACCTCCCCACACTCAGAATTCCGGAACACGGGGTGACTGTGTGGGTGAGGTTTAAGGCCGCCCTCCACGCAGCTTCCTGGTTCCACAGTTGTTCCCTCGCAAGTGGAAGTCAGCTAATTACCTCCCCTGTCCATGGGGAGGCACTAGATGCTACCTGCTTTTCGAGCCCCAACCCCCGCCTTTCCCGGACATCCCGCAGTGGTAAGGGACTCGGGGAAGACACTCGAAGTGCTCCTAGGAGATCCCGGGTGCTGCAGACAGAAGACGGAACATCCCCACACTCAGAATTCCGGAACACGGCTGACTCTGTGGGGGAAGTTCTGGCCCTTACTCCACGAAGCTTCCTGGTGTCACAGGTGTTCCCTGGCAGGGGGAAGTCCGCTAATTACCTCCCCTGTCCAGGGGGTGGCACTACATGCTACCTGCGTTTCCAGCCCAACCCCTGCCTTTCCCCGGTAGCCCGCAGTGGGAGGGACTCGGGGAAGACTCTCGAAGGGCTCCTAGGAGATCCCGGGTGCTGCATACAGAAGACGGAACCTCCCCACACTCAGAATTCCGGAACACGGCTGACTGTGTGGGTGATGTTTAGGGCCGCCCTCCACGCAGCTTCCTGATATCACAGGTGTTCCCTCGCAAGGGGGAAGTCCGCTAATTACCTCCCCGGTCCATGGGGAGGCACTAGATGCTACCTGTTTTCCAGCCCACCCCCGCATTTCCCCCGGAGCCCGCACTGGGAGGGACTCGTGGAAGACACTCGAAGGGCTCCTAGGAGATCCCGGGTGCTGCAGACCGAAGGCGGAACCTCACCACACTCAGAATTCAGGAACAACGGCTGACTGTGTGGGGGAAGTTCTGGGCCTTACTCCACGAAGCTTCCTGGTGTCACAGGTGTTCCCTGGCAGGGGGAGTCCGCTAATTAACTCCCATGTCCAGGGGGAGGCACTAGATGCTACCTGCTTTTCCAGCCCAACCCCGCAATTCCCCTGCATCCCGCAGTGTGGAGGGACTCGGGGAAGACACGCGAAGGGCTCCTAGGAGATCCCGGGTGCTGCAAACAGAAGACGGAACCTCCCCACACTCAGAATTCCGGACACGGGTGACTGTGTCGGTGAGGTTTAGGGCCCGCCCTCCACGCAGCTTCCTGGTGTCTCAGGTGTTCCCTGGCAAGGGGAAGACGCTAATTACCTTCCCCTGTCCATGTGGAGGCACTAAGATGCTACCTGCTTTTCCAGCCCAACCCCCGCCATTCCCCGACCTCCCGCACTGGGAGGGTCTCGGGGAAGACACTCGAAGGGCTCCTAGGAGATCCCGGGTTCTGCAGACAGAAGACGTAACCTCCCCACACTCAGAATTCCAGAACACGGGTGACTGTGTCGGTGAGGTTTAGGGTCGCACTCCACGCAGCTTCCTGGTTGTCACAGGTGTTCCCTCGCAAGGAGAAGTCCGCTAATTAACTCCCCTGTCCATGGGGAGGCACTAGATGCTACCTGCGTTTCCAGCCCAATCCCCGCCATTCCCCTACATCCCGCACTGGGAGTGACTCGGGGAAGACACTCGAAAGATTCCTAGGAGATCCCGGGTGCTGCAGACAAAAGACGGAACCTCCCCACACTCAGAATTCCGGAACACGGGTGACTGTGTGGGTGAGGTTTAGGGCCGCCCTCCACGCAGCTTCCTGGTGTCTCAGGTGTTCCCTCGCAAGGGGAAGTCCGCTAATTACCTCCCCTGTCCATGAGGAGGCACTAGATGCTACCTGCGTTTCCAGCCCAAACCCCCGCCCATTCCCCGACATCCCGCACTGGGAGGGACTCGGGGGAAGACACTCGAAGGACTCCTAGGAGATCCCGGGTTCTGCAGACCGAAGACGGAACCTCCCCACACTCAGAATTCCGGAACACGGGTGACTGTGTGGGTGATGTTTAGGGCCGCCCTCCACGCAGCTTCCTGATATCACAGGTGTTCCCTCGCAAGGGGAAGTCCGCTAATTACCTCCCCTGGTCCATGGGGATGCACTAGATGCTACCTGTGTTTCCAGCCCAACCCCTGCATTTCCCCCGCAGCCCGCACTGGGAGGGACTCGGGGAAGACACTCGAAGGGCTCCTAGGAGATCCCGGGTGCTGCAGACCGAAGACGGAACCTCCCCACACTCAGAATTCAGGAACACGTCTGACTGTGTGGGGGAAGTTCTGGGCCTTACTCCACGAAACTTCCTGGTGTCACAGGTGTTCCCTGGCAGGGGGAAGTCCGCTAATTACCCTCCCCTGTCCAGGGGGAGGCACTAGATGCTACCTGCGTTCCAGCCTAACCCCCGCAATTCCCGCAGCCCGAAGTGGAAGGGACTCGGGGAAGGACACGCGAAGGTGTCCTAGGAGATTCCCGGGTGCTGCAAACAGAAGACGGAACCTCCCCACACTCAGAATTCCGGGAACACGTGTGACTGTGTGGGTGAGGTTTAGGGCCGCACTCACGCAGCTTCCTGTTGTCTCACGTGTTCCCTGGCAAGGGTAAGTCCGCTAATTACCTCCCCTATCCATGGGGAGGCACTAGAATGCTACCTGCGTTTCCAGCCCAACCCCCGACTTTCCCCGGCAGCCCGCACTGGGAGGGAATCGGGGAAGACACTCGAAGGGCTCCTAGGAGATCCCGGGTTCTTCAGACCGAAGACGGAAACCTCCCCACACTCAGAATTCCGGAACACGGCTGACTGTGCGGAGGAGGTTCTGGGCCGCACACCACGAATCTTCCTGGTGTCACAGGTGTTCCCTGGCGGGGGGAAGTCCGCTAAATACCTCCCCTGTCCAGGGGGAGGCACTAGATGCTACCTGCGTTTCCAGCCCAACCCCCGCCTTCCCCGGCACCCCGCAGTGGGAGGGACTCGGGGAAGACACGCGAAGGGCTGCCTAGGAGATCCCGGGTGCTGCAAACAGAAGACGGAACCTCCCATCCACTCAGATTCCGGAAACACGGGTGACGTGTGGGTGAGGTTTAGGGTCGCACTCCACGCAGCTTCCTGGTGTCACAGGTGTTCCCTCACAAGGGGAAGACCGCTAATTACCTCCCCTGTCCATGGGGAGGCACTAGATGCTACCTGCGTTTCCAGCCCCAACCCCCCGCCATTCCCCGACTTCCCGCACTGGGAGGGTCTCGGGGAGACACTCGAAGGGCTCCTAGGAGATCCCGGGTGCTGCAGACAGAAGACGGAACCTCCCCACACTCAGAATTCCCGGAACACGTCTGACTGTGTGGGGTGAGGTTTAGGGCCGCCCTCCACGGAGCTGCCTGGAGTCACAGGTGTTCCCTGGCAGGGGGAAGTTCCTCTAATCACCTCCCCTGTCCATGGGGAGGCACTAGATGCTACCCTGCTTTTCCACCCCAACCCCCGCCTTTCCCCGGCAGCCCGCAGTGGGAAGGACTCGCGGAAGACTCTCGAAGGCTCCTTGGAGATCGCGGGTGCTGCAAACAGAAGACGGAACCTCCCCACACTCAGAATTCCGGAACACGGGTGACTGTGTGGGTGAGGTTCAGGGTCGCACTCCACGCAGGTTCCTGGTGTCACAGGTGTTCCCTCGCAAGGGGAAGACCGCTAATTACCTCCCCTGTCCATGGGGAGGCACTAGATGCTACCTGCGTTTCCAGCCCAACCCCCGCCATTTCCCGACATCCCGCACTGGGAGTGACTCGGGGAAGACACTCGAAAGACTCCTAGGAGATCCCGGGTGCTGCAGACAGAAGACGGAAACTCCCCACACTCAGAATTCCGGAACACGTGTGACTGTGGGTGAGGTTTAGGGCCGCCCTCCACGAAGCTTCCTGGTGTCTCAGGTGTTCCTCGCAGGGGAAGTCCGTTAATTACCTCCCCTGTCCATGGGGAGGCACTAGATGCTACCTGCGTTTCCAGCCCAACCCCGCCATTCCCACATCCCGCATGGGAGGGACTCGGGGAAGACACGAAGGACTCCTAGGAGATCCCGGGTGCTGCAGAACGAAGACGGAACCTCCCCACACTCAGAATTCCGGAACACGGGTGACTGTGTGGGTGAGGTTTAGGGCCGCCCTCCACCGCAGCTTCCTGGTGTCTCAGGTGTTCCCTGGCAAGGGGAAGTCCGCTAATTACCTCCCCTATCCATGGGGAGGCACTAGATGCTACCTGCGTTTCCAGCCCAACCCCCGACTTTCCCCGGCAGCCCGCACTGGGAGGGAATCGGGGAGACACTCGAAGGGCTCCTAGGAGATCCCGGGTTCTGCAGACCGAAGACGGAACCTCCCCACACTCAGAATTCCGGAACACGGCTGACAGTGAGGGGGAGGTTCTGGGCCGCACTCCACGAATCTTCCTGGTGTCACAGGTGTTCCCTGGCAGGGGGAAGTCCGCTAATTACCTCCCTGTCCAGGGGGAGGCACTAGATGCTACCTGCGTTTCCAGCCCAACCCCCGCCATTCCCCGGCAGCCCGCAAAGGGAGGGACTCCGGGAAGACACTCGAATGGCTCCTAGGTGATCCCGGGTGCTGCAGACAGAAGACGGAACCTCCCCACACTCAGAATTCCGGAACACGTCTGACTGTGTGGGTGAGGTTTATGGACGCCCTCCACGCAGCTGCCTGGAGTCACAGGTGTTCCCTGGCAGGGGGAAGTCCTCTAATTACTTCCCCTGTCCAGGTGGAGGCACTAGATGCTACCTGCGTTTCCAGCCCAACCCCCGCCTTTCCCCGGCTGCCAGCACTGGGAGGGACTCGGGGAAGACACTCGAAGGGATCCTAGGAGATCCCGGGAGCTGCAGACAGAAGACGGATCCTCCCCACACTCAGAATTCCGGAACACGGGTGACTGTGTGGGTGAGGTTTAGGGCGGCCCTCCACGCAGCTTCCTGGTGTCACAGGTGTTTCCCTCGCAAGGGGAATTCCGCTAATTACCCCCCCTGACCTGGGGAGGCACTAGATGCTACCTGCTTTTCCAGCCCAACCCCCGCCTTTCACCGGCAGCCCGCAGTGGGAGGGACTCGGGAAGACTCTCGAAGGGCTCCTAGGAGATCCCGGGTGCTGCAGACAGAAACGGAACATCCCCACTCAGAATTCCGGAACACGGCTGACTGTGTGGGGGAAGTTCTGGCCCTTACTCCACGAAGCTTCCTGGTGTCACAGGTGTTCCCTGGCAGGGGGAAGTCCGCTAATTACCCCCCTGTCCAGGGGTGGCACTACATGCTACCTGCGTTTCCAGCCCACCCCTGCCTTTCCCCGGTAGCCGCAGTGGGTGGGACTCGGGGAAGACTCTCGAAGGGCTCCTAGGAGATCCCGGGTGCTGCATACAGAAGACGGAACCTCCCCACTCAGAATTCCGGAAAACGGCTGACTGTTGTGGGTGATTTTAGGGCGCCCTCCACGCAGCTTCCTGATATCACAGTGTTCCCTCGCAAGGGGAAGTCCTAATTACCTCCCCGGTCCATGGGGAGGCACTAGATGCTACCTGTGTTTCCAGCCCAACCCCCGCATTTCCCCCAGCCCGCACTGGAGGGACTCGGGAAGACACTCGAAGGGCTCCTAGGAGATCCCGGGTGCTGCAGACCGAAGACGGAACCTCACCACACTCAGAATTCAGGAACACGGTGACTGGTGGGGAAGTTTCTGGGCCTTACTCCACGAAGCTTCCTGGTGTCACAGGTGTTCCCTGGCAGGGGGAAGTCCGCTAATTACCTCCCATGTCCACGGGGAGGCACTAGATGCTACCTGCTTTTCCAGCCAAACCCCCGCAATTCCCCGGCAGCCC